>NC_133659.1:206634760-206726093 GCF_037893015.1 Macrotis lagotis
CTCATAAGCTAGGAGCCATCATTAGCTCTCAACACGCCCTCCCCTGGCTGTTGCCAAAACCTGTTGGTTTCAACTTAGCAACATCTCCCAAATATATCTGTCTCCTCTGACACTATCATCACTCCAGGGCAGGACTTCATCATATCTCACACTTTGATTATTCTAATAGCTTGTTTGTAGGTCTTCCTGCCTCAAATCTCTCCCCACTCCAATCCATTTTCCAGTTATCCACTAAAGCGATTTTCCTACAAGGCAAGTCCAATCATGTCACCCACTTACTCAATAAATTCTAGTGTCTTCCTATTGCCTCCAGACAATACAAAATGTTCTGTTTGGCATTCAAAGCCCTTCCTAACCTAGGCCCCTCCTACCTTTCTAGTCTTCTTTTACTTTACTTTTCAATAAATACCCTGATCCAGTGATCCAGCCTTCTGGCTGTTCCACAAACAAGAAACTCCATCTCTTGGTTCCAGGCATTTTCTCTATTTCCCATACTTGGAACACTTCTCATCCTCTTCTTCTAATACTGACTTCTTTGACTTCCTTTAAGCCTCAATTAAAGTCCCACCTTTTACAGGAAGCCATCCCTAACCCCTCTTAATTCCAGTTAATTATTTCCTTTTTATCCAGTATGTAGCTTGATTTGCACACACACACACACACACACACACACACACACACACACACACACACATATATATATATATATATATATATATATTTGCATGTTAACTTCCCCATTAGATTGTAAACTCTCTGAGGTCAGGGACTGACTTTTGTCTTCTTTTTAGTATCTCCAATTTTTAGCACAGTGCTTAGAACATTTTGCTTAGTTGCTTGTTGTCCTTCATTCTCAAAGAGGTCCAAAACGGCATTACTATGAAGGAGTCAAGTTACAGTGTATACAACTATGACTGTTCAGACCAGTGCTCTTCCACAGGTCAAGCATAAATAGACCATGTGAACATCTGGGGTAGATTCTCTAATCTTGTACATTTCACATTTTCCTTTGAGCTACTTCAATTATGCTTAACTCACAGAGCATAGTACCTTTTCTGATGAGGGCACACTGTGTTAGGTAGTCCTGTGCCAGTGTCTCTCAAGTTGCACAAAAAGGGTGGAATAGCATGGGTGATGTCTTTTAATTTGTGCGTAAATTGGATCTAAGTGAGGCAGAGTTGCATGAAGTTGTCAGTCTCACTCTCTCTTCCAAAGTCATTCCTGTCCAGTGGTAAGACAGAGTCAAGACACCTGGTGATTGTTCAAGATGTAGTGGGTGACATTGGTGTTTTCAATGTCTCTAAGAGCCCCACAGCACCTGCTTCAACAGCCTTCATGACTATTGGAATAAATTCTTCTCTTCTGTTCATTCTACCAGGGGAAATCTTTACATGCTTGGTATAGTCAACCCCTTAACTCACTGATGGGTTTGAGACCCCTTGGTTATTCTCAACATGGTTTACCCCATCTGCTGAAATGGCTTACAAGGTGTGGCTGCCATGCATGCTACAGTTTCTTGGAGCCACAGGTGAGAGAGTTAGGTGGATACCAAAAATGGTGGACACCAAAGATGGAAAGCAGCCTTCACACATGAGATATTAGACTCCTCTGAACATACCCTATACCCCTGGAACATCCTAGATTCTTAATACCTGTTTAATAAATTGGATTAAAAAAGAAGTACATGCAAAGGCTTTGACAGCCAGTTGGGGGGATGGAATTGTATGCATTATTAACATTTTCTAAATCACTTTCTTTGTTTGTTTTTGGTTTTTGCAAGGCAATGAGGTTAAGTGACTTGTCCAAGGTCAAACAAGTAAGTATTGAGTGTCTGAGGTAGAATTTGAACTCAGGTCCACCTGACTCCAAGGCTGGTGCTCTACCTACTGCTGCCCCTTTTTGTTTTTAAATCATTTCTTGAGTCTAGATAATGAACAAAATGATAAATCCAGTTTCAATTTGTAGGCTTGTCAATTTTCACAATGTAAGTGCTCAAATGAAAATTTAACAACTTTTCAGAATCTTTATAAGCTGGTTCTAGAACACTTCTGGGTCTGTAGATAATAATAATGGAAAGAAAGAAGAAGGGGATGAATATAGGAAGACAGGAGGAGATGGGTTGAAGAGTGACTTTCTACAGTGAAACAATCTCTTTATCACAAATGAAAGTAAAAGGAAAGAAGCATAGATATTCTTAAGATTTTATAAAATGTAGAGTATCATAAAAGAGGAAATTAAATACTAATATTATTTTCTCAATTCTCAATTATCAATTAACACATGATGTAGAAGACCTAGGGAGGGAAGAGAAGGTTTTGAACATCTATTTAAAGTTTACAGAGTTGTTTACTTCATGATACTCATGATACATAGTGCAATTATTATCATTTCCATTCTACAGATGAAAAATTGAGACAGAGGTTGTGTTATTCCAGTGTCAAATATCTAGTAAGTGACTGTCATACCAAGGGAATGAAATAAGACTTAGAGACAAAAATGGACTAGGTCCTAATTTCTGAAGATTTTCTATGTACCTGTGATTGCCTCATCTGCAAATAGTTTCTATCTGTCATTCTCCTTTTCTAAGTCAAGTCTATACTTGGCTGATGACTAAAATCTTTGTTTCTAAACTCTCTGCCACCAGCCCAAGTTGTAGTCCTAAGGAAGAAATGGATGAGTTGTAAAGGGAATTAGAGACCCACATCAATACGAAAGAGTCCCAAGCCCTCCAGTGATGGCAATAAATGCAGGAATGAGCAGACAGTCATCATCCTAGCTGCTGTACCATATAAGGGGACTTAGCCTCTGACTGCATTTGACTTGTTTAACAGTAACTTTCATTGAATCTGACTAGCTTGGAAATAATCACACTAATAATGTCTAT
Organism: Macrotis lagotis; assembly: GCF_037893015.1. Taxonomy (NCBI): domain Eukaryota; kingdom Metazoa; phylum Chordata; class Mammalia; order Peramelemorphia; family Peramelidae; genus Macrotis; species Macrotis lagotis. The sequence goes on from NC_133659.1 coordinate 206,637,645, forward strand.
ATTAATAGTATACCAGGGTCATCCCATTAATCCTCCTCACTCTTCCCTAAGGGAGTTAAGAAGATAGCAAGTATAGCTATCTTGCAGATCTAAAAACCTCAAGGCATGAGGACAATTTGAGTCTACAATGGCAGCCCACATTTAAGATGCACCCAGTATAGAATGCAGAATTCCTAGCTACCAGTCCAGAGTTCCAGATAGGCCTAACTCAAATAATTTTCCTTTTTTTTTTTAAAAAAAAAAAAACTAGTTGTTAGGGGCGGCTAGGTGGCGCAGTGGATAAAGCACCGGCCTTGGAGTCAGGAGTACCTGGGTTCAAATCCGGTCTCAGACACTTACGAATTACTTAGCTGTGTGGCCTTGGGCAAGCCACTTAACCCTGTTTGCCTTGCAAAAATCTAACCCCCCCCCCCCAAAAAATACCTAGTTGTTGCTCTGTGCTTAAGAAGCTGAAAAAGGCCCTGTACCTAAGAATGGTTAGGAACTTATTCTTATAGAAGAACCTGATATCAATACATGTAATAGCAGCAATCATATTCCTAAAATGGACTTTGAGGTCCTGGGAGGATATAAATAAGGACGATCCAAGAGTCATTTTTACTGGGTACAGGAAATATAGTCTTGTGTCTCTCCTAGAAACCAAGGAGCTATGCCCAAGGGTCAGACAGAATGGCCTTAAGCCAGCCCCTGAGGTATTTAGTTTGCTGGCCTAGTATTTGAGACAATATTTAAAGGATGGAGATTAAAGGAAAGGGCAATTATTCTCAGTAATGGTTGCTATGATTATAGTGCTTTAATGTTGACAAAGTGGAGTGCATACAACCTTGAGAGGTAGATATTGCAAATATTATTATTCCATTTTGTAACTGAGGCTTAATGAAGTTGCCTATAGTCACACAGGTAATTTTGGATTTGGACTCAGGTTTCCCTCATCTACAAGACCAATTCTATTTCCATTATGTCATGGTGACTCCCTGTGGATTCTGACAGATATAATTCCTCTATGTTGTGTATGTCTCCATTTGGTGTTTTCTTTGCAAAGATACTAGAGTTCTTTGCCATTTCTTTCTCCAGCTCCTCTTACAGGTGAGGTACTGAGGCAATTAGGATGAAGAAATTTGTCTAGGGTCACACAGTTAATATGTGTCTGAGACCAGATTTGAATTCAGGGAGATGAGTCTTCCTGATACCTACAGCCAGTGTTCTATCCATTGTGCCAACTAGTTGCCCAATTCCTTTATAGTCTATAGTTTTTCAACAATTTATTATCCTATTTTTCCCCTGGTCTTGACATGATCCCAATGGAGAAAGTATATGTGAAATTATTTTGAAACTTCAAAGTTTCATATTGCTATGTAAACAGTGACCTAGAACCAATCATTATTCCTTTTTATATGGCCTGGGTTCAATTACTGAATTCTTTTTGATTCATTTTGCTCTTACCCAGCTTTTTCTGAAAATATCAGGTTTTGTCTCTTATCTAACCATAGACAAGGTTAAGAGTTGTCAGATCCCATGTAAGCACTTAGGTTAACAGTATATAAAACATAGGACAGACTTTATTTCATCTTACAGAAAACACAACCACTTACACTCAAGCTCATAAACAATAAAAACAAACAAACAAGAAACCTCTTCTTTTTCCTCCAGTGATCACCGCATCCCCTAAGGATCTATACAATCATCCAGATTTAAAACACTACCCTGGGATTGAGGTTTCCATTAAATAAAAACATACAAAGGGTTGTTAGAATGTCAAGCAGCTCACTTCTACAGTAATCCCAATATGCTCTGGGAGCAATATGGTGCTTCATATTTATGATACTACTTTTAATCTGTGATACCACCTCCCCCAAAGTAAGACTTTGGTCTTTCTTCTGATGATTCCCAACTTCCCAGGGAGCAATACAGTTCTCCAGACACAGACTCTTGTGGTTACTCTTCCTCCCAGAGAAGAAACAACTCCAGCTCTATATAGAGTTGATTGCTCAGAGTCCACACAACTAAAATATTAATAATAAAGATCCAGGCTTACCCTTACACATTTGACTGTTTTCCTTCCTTCCTCTCTCCTCTCCTTCCTTCTCTTTCTTTCTCTTTCTTTCTTTCTTTCTTTCTTTCTTTCTTTCTTTCTTTCTTTGTTTCCTTCTTTCTTTCATCTTTCTTCTTGATTAGGTAAAAAGGGGCCATTCTTTGCTTTATTTCTTTCTTATCTATTCTTAATCACTGAATGGATCAGTCAAACTAAGACCTGTTAAATACCTTAAGTTAAAAAATGCCAAGGTCCCCCTTTGCTTTTGGGGCCATCTCTAGTTATCCTTATCAATATCTGGCCCAAATGGCTCCAGAAGGAGAAAATGAGGCTGGAGACTTTGCATGGTCCTTTCTCACTTAAATCCAATTCATTTGCCAGTCATGGCATCACCTCCCTAATAGAATGATCCTCTTTAAGAACAAAGAAAAAACAACATTGCAATAATGGAAAACAGTGCTGGGAGTTTGGGTTCTTGGATTCAAGGCTCTGAGGGAAATACTCAAGAACTATTTCTCAAAAAAGACATTCTATGTTCCTCTACCATATAGGTGAGAATAGTAACCTCTTTCCCTTGACTGTGTACCTGAAATAGATTGCATCTTTTTAGTTGTAAGATTGTGACAGTCTCTCTGTCTCTTTTTCCTGTGGTGTCCAAAAGAGATGAAAGTTCCATTTATCCACAACAAAGGCATGAATTGAAGTGGGAGTGATATGGACTATCTCTTCTCAGCTCCCACTTAGGTCTCAATGCTTTTAGAAATGGACTTTTGTTCAGGTCTGTTTGATTTGTCTTTTTCAGTTCTGGGCACAAGGTGATAGAATTCCTTAATAGACCCTGATTCAAGTCATGGAAACCTTGGAGGCAGAATTCCAGGCTGGATGGAAACCATGAGAAGCTAAGATGTTTGGGTCTCAAGCCCAAGGAGGGCCTTTGAATTTGGAATTTTGTGGTACTTTGCTATATAAGAACAAAACTAAACTATGAACCTAATTTCCTTCTCTGACAGAGATCATGCCTTCTTGTGTTTGTGTATGTGTGTGTAAGTGTTTTTTATGTTTATCATTATATATTTAATCAACAATTCCTTTGGAAAATTTAATTTGACTCCTAACTGGATACTTGGAACTGGGGTAGGATGCTCCTAGAATTGAGGAAATGGCATTGATGTGGGTTTGAGTTGATGACAGAAATTAGACTCCCCTTAAGGGAACCAAAGAATGAGGATGTGGGTATAGGTGATGAATTATAGGCACTGAAGACTAAGGTAGACATTGTTACATCTGGTTTATCTCATATGGAGAATTAATACAAATGTATAAGAACAAATACAATTCCTCAACAAATAAATGGTCAAATTATGAAGAAATTATCATTAAATGAAAAACAATCTATCAACAGTCATATAAAAATGTTCAAAATCACTTTAAATCAATCTTACAGTTTCACCTCACAACCATTAAAAAAGATGACAAAAACTGAAAATGTTAAATTTTCTGCATGGTAGGAAGCCAGACATATTAATATACTGTTACTGGAACTGTGTATTAGTCCAAGCTTTATAATTTGGAATTTTAATAGAAAAAATATACATATATGTATGTATATATAGATCTATATGTATAAAAATTTAGAATTAGGAAATATTCTAAACAATTCATATATATTTATATAGCATAGACACACACATATATGTGTGTATACACACACTCAACTTGGAATTTTATTTTTTAATTTTTTTCTTTATTAAAGATTTTATTTATTTTGAGTTTTACAATTTTCCCTTAATCTTACTTCCCTCCCCCACCCCCCCAGAAAGCAATTTGTCAGTCTTTACTTTGTTTCCATGTTGTATTGATCCAAATTGAGTGTGATGAGAGAGAAATCATATCCTTAAGGAAGAAACAAAAAGTATAAGAGATAACAAGATCAGACAATAAGATATGTTTTTTTTCTAAATTAAAGGGAATAGTCCTTGAACTTTGTTCAGACTCCATGGTTCTTTATCTGGATACAGATGGTGAACAGTGTTTTTCTGGTTCTGCTCATCTCATTCAGCATCAGTTCATGCAAATCCCTCCAGGCTTCCCTGAATGGTTTCTAACAGAAAGATAGTATTCCATGACATACATATACCACAGTTTGCTAAGCCATTCCCCAATTGAAGGACATTTACTGGATTTCCAATTCTTTGCCACCACAAACAGGGCTGCTATGAATATTTTTGTACAAGTGATGTTTTTACCCTTTTTCATCATCTCTTCAGGGTATAGACCCAGTAGTGGTATTGTTGGATCAAAGGGTATGCACATTTTAATTGCCCTTTGGGTGTAGTTCCAAATTTCTCTTCAGAAAGGTTGAATGAGTTCATAGCTCCACCAACAGTATAATAGTATCCCAGATTCCCACAACCCTTCCAACAATGATCATTATCCTTTCTGGTCATATTGGCCAGTCTGAGAGGTATGATGTGGTACCTAAGAGAAGTTTTAATTTGCATTTCTCTAATAATTAATGATTTAGAGCAATTTTTCATATGACTATGGATTGCTTTGATCTCCTCATCTGTTAAATTGCCTTTGCATATCCTTTGGCCATTTGTCAACTGGGGAATGGCTTTTTTTAAAAAAAAATATGACTCAGTTCTCTGTATATTTTAGAAATGAGTCCTTTGTCAGAATCATTAGTTGTAAAGATTGTTTCCCATCAACTTGGAATTCTAAGGGAAAAAACACTATACTCCATGTGTCTATACATGTGTGTATATATACCTAAATTTGGAGTTTTTAATAGCAAAGATACTATGCACACACACCCATATATACACATATATACATCTTCAACCCAGTGTAAGGATATTTCCCAAAGAGGTCAATGACAGAAGGAAAAGTCCTATATGAAGAAAAATATTTATGACAGTACTTTTGTAATAACAAAGAACTGGAATGCTAATGATTGGAGAGTAGCTGAATACATAATAGAGCGTGAATGCACTAAAACTTTATTATGATAGAGGAAATGATATATGTTAAATTTGTAGAAACTTGTGAAGAGGGAACATGATGCCTCAGAAAGAAAACTTGCTCTGGAGTTGGAGTACTTGGGTCAAATATGACTTCAGATGCTCCCTCATGTGATCTTAGAACACACACGTCATACATGATGGTACATGGGTATCATCACACACATGTGTACACATAACATGCATACACAAGCATATACCTAGTCTCTGTGTCTCCATTTCTTCCTTTTCAAAATGAAGGCCTTTGGTGTCCCTTCGCAAGTTCTATCTAACCTATGTATCCTTAGATTTGCATAAACTGATAAAGATTTAATGAGATTGAACAAATTGAACAAGCAACAGGGTGATCACATTCAGGTTAAAGAAAATTACACACAAAACCTTTAGAATTATGATTTAATTCAATGAACAATCATGACTTCAAAAGACCAAGGTGCATTGTCAGAGAGGTAAGGAATGAGTCATGTATTGTCAGTGGTGGCCCATGTGTTGGACCTACCATCATGCTTCTTTGTTACCCAGGAATGTTCTATGAGAGGCAATGTGGAAACACAGGAAGAGGAGGAGTCATTGAGAAGAAGTGGTGATATTTCAGGTTTCTTTTTTTTTTATGTTTTTTTGCAAGGCAAATGGGGTTAAGTGGCTTGCCCAAGGCCACACAGCTAGGTGTCTGAGACCAGATTTGAACCCAGGTACTCCTGACTCCAGGGCCAATGCTTTATCCACTATGCCACCTAGCCACCCTGATATTTTAGTTTTAAAAGAAATTAAAATTTAAAAGAAATTAAAACTGAAAACTATGCTAGAAATATAATGCAAAAAGCAAGAAAGTTAGGGAAGAAGCTTCATAACCAGAATCTTACAACCATTCAGCTTGCAAAAAAGCATATTCTGTTGGAAATCAAGTAAATGTCCTTCAATTGGGGAATGGCTTAGCAAACTGTGGTATATGTGTGTCATGGAACACTATTGTTCTATTAGAAACCAGGAGGGACGGGATTTCAGGGAAGCCTGGAGGGATTTGGATGAACTGATGCTGAGTGAGATGAGCAGAACCAGAAAAACACTGTACACCCTAACAGCAACATGGGAGTGATGTTCAACCTTGAAGGACTTGCTCATTCCATCAGTGCAACAATCAGGAACAATTTTGGGTTGTCTGCAAAAGAGAGTGCCATCTGTATCCAGACAAGGAGCTCTGGAGTTTGAACAAAGTGCAAGGACTATTCCCTTTAATTTAGGAAAAAACCAGATATCTTATTGTCTGATATTGTTACCTCTTAGACTTCTCTTCTTTAAGGATATGATTTCTCTCTCATCACACCCAATTTGGATCAAGGTACAACATGGAAACAAAGTAAAGACTGACAGAGTGCTTCCCATGGTGGGGTGGGGGGAGGGAAGCAAGATTAGGGGGAAAATTGTAAAACTCAAATAATATCTTTAATAAAAATAAATTTTAAAAAAGCACATTCTGTTTCCTACCCTGAATCATGTGGAAAGTATGGGAGAAAAAAGGAGTCAACCAAGGTAGGTGATGCTTTCTTAACTTTAAACTTTGAAGGCCTTTGGAAAATATTTGTTGTTCAGTCAGGTCTAATTCTTTGTGATTCCAATTGAAGTTTTCTTGCATCCTGCATCCATCTTGCATTTCCTTTTGCAATTCATTTTACAGATGAGGAAACTCAGACAAACAGGACTAAGTGACTTGCCCAGGTCACTCAACCAGATTTGAACTAAAGTTGAGTCCTTATTCCAAGCCCAGGACTCTAGCTGCTGTACCATCTAGCTGCCCTTTACAAACATATCCCTTCTGAAATTATGTAGTGCTTAATGGTATGCAAAGCAAATTTATTCATTTTCTCACCAGGTTTCCCCCAAACTCTGAGGGAGGTAGGATATTTACTTTTCTTTTGCAGATGAGGAAACTGACCCTTAATGCAGTGAAATACATTGTCTTGTGATTGGTAAGACTGAAACTCAAATCCAAGGCTTTAGATCTCAAGGTCAGTATTCTCACTACTGTACCACATTGCTTCATCTACAAAAAGACCAACCAAGTTCTTTCTCTTTACCCTCTCCCTCCCATATTATTTATGGTTTCCCTGGATGAGGCAGTTAGTTTCAAAGAGCTTCTGTTTGGCTGTCACTATTACATCTGAGAGAGGATGCCTATGGAGATGGCAGCAAGAATTCCCAGGGGGACTGGGAAGCTGACTGTTTGGCCATTAGGCCAGCATTTTCTCTACAATAGCAGCTGGTATACTGGATGGTCTAGTTTAGACATTTGAAAAAAAACCCAAACAAACATGCAAACCAATTGCTGGGATGACAGAATAACCTCTCTTATCTGTACAGCTTCATACTTTTTTCAGCACATTTCTCCATCTGTTTTGTTGTTTGAGGTTCACAATAACCCAAGGAGGCCAGCAGGGGAGGGATTATTATCTTCATTTCACAGATGAGGCAGCTAACGCAAAAATGGTGGAGGTGACTTGCCCAAGGTCAAAATCTGGTTTTTGGCAGAATGGAACCAAAAAATCCAAGCCTTCAGTGTGCTTTCCACTAAACCTCCATCAAGCTAATACCAGTCTTCACATATAAAGAGGTCATTTCTCTTATTTTTTTTTTAATGAAAGAAATGTTTTATTGATGTTTCTTTTTAAGGAGCTCATTTCTCCAAACCATAGGTAGCAACTATGGAAAGGTCAGAAAAGTCTGCATAATCCTTTGTCCTTCTAAAGACAAAGAATGTGTTCCTCAATAAACAAACCAACTCAAATGCAAATTGCATTTATATTAATAAGCAATATATAATATGCAAACAGACAAAAATGATGTATGGAGCCATTTTCTCAACAGTGCCCTGCACATAATAACTATTTTAAGCACTCAACCCAAAATGATAAAGCCCAGTCACAGTCCTCATAACAGATGTTCTGTCAGGATCAACCCTAAGTATCTCTGAGAATTTCAATAGCTCAGTCAGTTCTCCAAAAGTTGTAGTAGCTTGGAAACTAAAATAACATAGTACTAACTAATAAACTGTGCAACTCGCAAGCTAGAAAATGAAATAAGCTAGTTGATTTCTTTTTTTTGATGATTTAATTTTAAAATTTTCTTTTCCATATTTTTTAGTTATTCTGAACAGGAAAGTACCATAAACAAAACCAGGTTTTCATATTACAAAGAAGACTAGAAAAAGAAGATAGTATATAAACATACAATTTTTCATAATATTTTTTAACTTTAGAATAAATCAGCAGTTAATTCCAAAACTATTTCACTTGTCTATTTTTCCCTCTAAATTTCCTTCTGTTCTTTTCTGTACATTTTTAAAAAAAATGCTTTTTAAGTCTCCTTTTCTTTCTTTTTTTTTCTGGCATTTATATCATTAATCTCCTATTTCTTAATCTCTCCCCTCTCCCCAAAAGGAAAATAAAACACCCACCTCCTTTGTGACAAATAAGCAGCATGAAGCAAAACAAATCCTCACATTGGTCATGTACAAAAATTTATTTCTCATTGGCACTTCGGTCCATCTTCTCTCTGACAAGAGGTAGGAAGCATAATTCTCCATTAATTCTCTGTATTCCTGGTTGGTCACTGCTTTGATCAGAGTTGTTTTTCTTCAATGTTTTAATTATTGTGTAAAAATTCGACTGACTTTGATCTCTCTGTATCCACTCATACCAGTATAAGAATGGTATTACATAACTCTACTTCGATAATTACAAAGAACATGGACTTCTCCATTGAATCAATCAATCAGAGATTTGAATTAGATATGAACAGGGCTGAGGCATCTTTACTGAATCCATAAATCAATCATGATCATAAGCTAGGTACAAACAATCAATCAAAGGAAAAGTGAAATACTTTTGAGCCATTGGAGGAAAGCAAATGTTGACACAAAGGAAATCTCTTGTGGTTGGTTAGGGAAAGTCAATCCTGCTTTATGGGACTTAAATAAAACCTGAAAGCCAGTTCAGGACCTAGGAATTCCATTACCAGGCAGTCCTGTCTAGTGGTAGATCTGAGACAAATCCTTGAGAGGAAATAGTCATGGGTTTTTGTTTTTGGGTTTTTTTTTGAAGGGGGTTTGAGTCTGCCTTCTCTTTATCCTTTGACAAGAGGATGACCTCCCTTTTGAATTTCTGAAAGGCCAGAGGATATTGACTTCCTGAAATCCTGAAACAACAGTCATTGATAGTATCCCCTGTTGCGAGTATGAAGGACAAACCAGAGACTCTGGGCAAAAACCCAGATTCAGGATTCTACAAGGAACCCACTGTAAAGTTTTATCTAAGGAAAACTTCATGAAGACTCCATTAATGGGGGGGGGGGGGGGGAGGATTACCTTCATTCAATAAGGAGTTGTGCATTGATCTTTTGCCACACGTGCTTTCATACCTATCCCACTTTATTCTGGATTCTGTATGTGCTCATTGAGGAGTGTGTTCCAGACTTTGGGGAGGATTAGTTTTGTACCAACTATTTTGATTATACTACATAAGTAAATTCCTATAACTGAAAGGTGATGTACTCTGAGTAGCTAATTGATATCAACTGGATAGTCAATAGGGGAACACATTTGTGGGGATTGTATGAGATAAGTCTATTGAACTAACCTCATTGTTTCAAGTTTAGATTCTAAACAAAGCAGTAACCAGCTTCCTTCTGGTTACCCAAACTACCAGTACCCAAACTACCTGCAGGAATTAATATGTAAGCCTTAAGTCTGCTACATGAGTCTTTCCAAGTTTCTCTGAAGCTTTTCTCATTCATTATAATACAATAATGTTTCAATTCATTCATTTCTCAGGTGATGAGCACTGCCCTGAGTGTTAGTTCTTGACTACAACAAAAATAATTACTCTGATTATATCTGCATACCTGTATATGGATCATTTTATTCTTTTTTTATTTTGGGGGGGGGATATATATATTCCTTGTAGTACTATTGCTAGATCAAAGGGCAACTATAAGTATTTTGACCATAATTCCAAATTGCTTTTTCAGAATGACTGGGCCAATTTTGAACCATCATAGCATGACTATTATCCTAGAACCTCTCCAACAAGGACCGTTTTGATTTTTTTTTTTTGCCATCATTACCAATGTGATGTGATGTGTTTGCAGCAAAGAAGTAGGGTTGGTTTAATTTGAATTTTTCTTATTAGTGAAATGGAGCATTTTTACATGATTATTGCTATAATAGTTTATTTTCCTTCTTTTGAGAACTGATTATTCATATCCTTTAACTTTCCATTTATCAAGAAATACCTCTTGTTTTTATATATTTAAATCAATTCCTGTTATAACTAATATTTCATAACCCTATCAGAGAAATTTTTTGCAAAGTTTTTTTTTAAGTCAAGTATCTCTTGGATAATTTTAGGTATGCTGATTTTGTGCAAAAGTGTTTTCAATTATATGTACCATAATTTCCCATGTATAAGATGCACGTTAATTTTGGGGCCCAAAATTTGAAAAAAAATTACATAAAGTTATTGAACTCAAGTTTTTTTCATCATAAAATTCATACAACTCCTCACCACTGTTGAAACTCCCATCCATTAGTTTGTTCTCATCCATGTTTAATGAAGAATCACTGTCTTAGGAGGGGCTGTGACTGCTTTCCTGCCTCTGCTCTGGTCTGTGGTAGACCATAAACCCTCCCTGGGCACGTCTGTTGTGTGTTTGCAGACCTAGTCCATTCCTTTTCATGAACCTGAAGCACCAATTGTACCCTCCTTTGAAATCCATTCACTTCTTTTTCATCAGCAATTCTTCTTGCTTCATGATGAATCATCTTTGTGGACACAGGAATTCCAATTGCCCTTTGCTCTTCAATTCATTTCTTCAATTCTCTCTCTCTAATTCGGGCCATTTTGCTGACTTGCCTCTCATGGCCTGGCATGACGTTTTCAATAGGGTTCTTCTTTCCATAGCCAGTCACAGATTGTTTTCTCAGTTGGAGGAAGATCAAACTTATGTTCAGCAGCACAATTTCAATTCACTTCCATTTCTGGACAGAACATGGCAAAATGTAACCTAATAATCTGGTAACAAATGTGAAACAATGAGCACAAAGACAACAAATGCAAAAAAAAGCAGTAAATGCAAGTAAAAAAATCTGTAACTGTATAAATTATTCCCAGATTTTAGACCCCAAATTTCTTGTAAAAGGGTACATCTTATACATGTGATAATACAGTAATTGAATTGTCTATTTTATAGTCCTCTGTATCTCATTTAAAAAAAAATCAAGAACCTTTCCCCCATACATCACTTGCAAAAAGTATCTCCTTCCTTGTCTCCTCTAATTTGCTCATGAGATTATGTTTTACATCTAGGCCAAGCATCCATCTAGAGATAGTGTTCTATGCTGTAAGATATTGTTCCAAACCTAATTTCTGCTATAATACTTTCCAGTTTTCCCAGAAGTTGTTATGGAATAGTAAATCTTTAACTCAGTAGCTGAGTTTTATTATCAACAGTGTTACCATGTTAATTTGTTTCTAGAACTTATGTTATTAGTATGCCCCACTATTCAACTTTTTAATTTTTAAAATATGTAATATCAAATTGTTTCAATGATTATTGTTTCATATAATAGTTAGAGACCAAATACTTCTCAGTCCCTTTCATTTGTATCTTTTAAAATTATTTCTTGTCAAAAATTCTTGAGCTTTAGTTTTTCTAGATGAATTTTATTAATTTTTACCCATGTAGTAATACTTTGATAATTTGCCTGATATGGCATAGAATATATAAATTAATTCAGACACTATGATTAAAAAAACACAAATATTATATTGGCATGACCCAACCATGAGCAATTAGTATCTCTTTGATTATTTGGATATATCTTTATTTCCATAAAGAATGTTATTATTTTCCTGCATATAATTCTCATAAGTCTTGGTATGGAGGACTCCCCATTATTTTATAGATTTTTTTATATATTTTGATTGGAATTTCTTTTTATTTATTTAAATTAATTCCTGATATAAATAATATGCCATATCCCTATCAATTTTTTATGAAGTTTTTTTAAGTTAAGTATCTCCTGGTGCAGTTTTGTTGGTAATATACATAAAATCTGATGATTTATGTGAGTTTACTTTTATGATCCTCTGGTTGGGGTAAGTTATTAGTTTTTTAAAATTAATTTGAACTTCTATTGTTCTCTAACATGAAATCTTCAAAAATGAATAATTTTGCTTCCTTTTGTTTGTTTCTTCATTCAATTTAATTTTTTTAGGGTTTTTTTGCAAGGCAAATGGGGTTAAGTGGCTTTTCCAAGGCCACACAACTAGGTAGTTAATAAGTATCTGAGGTCAGATTTAAACTCAGGTACTCCTGACTCCAGGGCTGGTGCTCTATCCACTGCGCTACCTAGCCACCCCTCATTCAATTTAATTTTTTCAAAATTATACTGCTAGATAGAGATGGCTTTGAAGTCAAGATAAGTTGAATTTCAGGCCCATTTTTAATATATGCTAGTTTTATAACTGGGCAAATCATTTTACTTCATAATGCTCCCTGTAACATTTTCAGATAATAATTGGCAGAGAATGTGCCAATCTACCTGGTAAATGAAATTTATTGAGAGTTTCCTATACCAATAAAAGTGATAGATCTAGTCCCTAACCCCTCTGACAAATAACACTGGTGGTAATGATATTCTTCCATTACTACAGATTTTAAAGAAAAAGGACTCTATTGTTTCTCTGAGATACAAAATGCTGACTTTTGGTCTGTGATAAATGACATTTTTCATTTTAAGGAAAGGCCTATTTATTCCTGTGCATTATAATATTTCTACATAAATATTTTGTTAAAAGCCTTTTGCTGAAGCTATTATAAAATATTGTGACTTTGTTTTTATTATTAATATAGCCTATCCTGTTTACAGTTTTCCTGATATTGAACCAACTCTGCATTCCTGGTATAAATCTAACCTTTTCAAACCATTTAATCTTTTAAATAGCCTTTTAATTAGCCTCTTGAATAATATTTTAATTACTTTTTTATGTTAATATTAATTGAAGCTATTTTACCTATAGTTTCCCCCTCCTCTTTCCTGTTTTTTTTCTGGAAGTATTATCACTATCTCTATAAAAGGTAAAGTGAACAGACTGTCCTGTGACAATCACAGGGGGATTTTTCTTTTAGTCTTTGTTGGTAAGATTCTTGCCAAAGTCCTTCTCAACAGGCTTATCCTTCACCTGGAAGATGGTCACTTCCCTGAGAGCCAGTGTGGGTAGGGGAACAGTCGATATGGTGTTTGCTGACTGACAAGTCAAAGAAAAATTCCCAAAACAGAACAGAGCTTTGTAGATCTGACCAAGGCCTTTGATACTGTCAGTTGTGAGGGTTTATGGAAAATGATGTAAAATTTGGTTGCCTGGAGAAGTTCATCACTATTGCATGTCAATATTGAGACTGTGTACTTGCCTGAGATCTGGATAGTGGATGGTACTCTTCAGATTTCTCAGTCGCCAAAAGAGTAAAACAAGGATGTGTCCTTGATCCCATACTTTTTAGCATGATGTTTTCAGCCATGTTATCAGCACCTTCACTAAGGATGAACATGGCTTCAAGATCAGCTACCATAAATTTTTCAACTTGAAAAGGTTGCAAGTCAAGGCCAAAGCAGAGGGAGTGTTGGTGCATGATGTTCTGTTTGTAGATGATTGATTGTTCACTCAATGCAGCTCTGAAGCTGAGATACAACAAAGTACAGATCAATTCTCTACTGCCTGTGCTAATTTTGGTCTAATAATTCATACTCTGAAAACACAGGTGCTGCATCAGCCAACACCACACCATCCATATATGGAACCATTGATTACAGCAAATGGAGAAGTCTGAGGTACTATGGACAAGTTCTCTTACCTTGGTAGCATCCTTTCCAAGGAGGTATACGTTGACAATGAGGTGGACATATTCATTGTCAGTGCTAGCTCTGTATTTGTGAGACTTCGAAAGAAAGTATGGGAGAAAGGAGATAGTAGACTGAATACCAAACAAGGTCTGTAGAGCTGTTGTGCTGACTTTATCGCTATATGCCTGTGAACCTAGACATAGTGGCATGTCAGGAAACTTAATTGCTTCCATTTAAATTGTCTTAGAAAGATTCTGAATATCACCAGGCAAGAGAAGATACCAGACACTGAGGTCTTTTCTTGAGCTAAACTGCCTAGCATTCCAACATTACTATAGAGAGTGCAACTGCAATGGGATGGACAGTTTTTAGAATGCTTTCCACAAAGACTATATAATGGAGAACTCATTCAGGGAAAGAGCTCACAAAGGTATAAGAAGAAGTGATACTGGAACACCCTGAAGGTCTCTCTTAAGAATTTGGGACTGATTGTACAGCATGGAGATACTGGCATAGGGATGCCCAACTTGGTGTGCCCTTGCCAGTGAGAGTTCTATAAGAAAGGAAGAATTGAAGCAACTCAAAGGAAACATGACATGTGTAAGTTAAGAATACCCACCCCAGGTGTTTACATGTACTATTTGTGCCTGACCTATGCATTCCAAGCTTGCATTGAATTGATCAGTCACAGTCAGATGCACTGTAATTTGTCTCAAACATAGTGATGTCGTTTTGGTCATCTTAGATAACAAAGGACAAGAACCATTAATACCATATTTGTGTCACAGAAGGAAATTGGTATGATCACTTCTTTGCTTTTTGTTTGTTTGTTTAACAAATAGTTCGTGTGATATTGCAATTATTTGGTTATTAAGTTTACTTGACCATCCATCTGGTTTTTCCTTTGGAATCTCATTTATAACATTTTCAATTTCTTTTTCTGGTATGTCTATTTAAATTATCTATTTTTATTTGGGTAATCTGAATGGTTTTATAAAAATTCAGCCATTAATTTATCAATTTTCTTGGTATGTAATTGGACAAATCATTCCTAATAATTCCTTTTATTTCCACTTCACTTTGTCTGAATTTTTTAATGTATATTGTTTTTCAGTCATGTCCAAATCTCTATGACCTCATTTGGGATCCTGTAGTGATTTGCCCTTTCCTTTTTCAGTTCATTTTACAGATGAAAAAACTGAGACTAACAGTGTTAAGAGATTTGCCTAGGGTCACACAGCCAGCATGTGTCCAGGACCAGATTTGTGCTTAGGAAGATGAGTCTTCCTGACTTTAGCCCTACAGACACTTTAACTACTGCACCACCTAGCTGTCCTTTTTATGTTAGTAATTGGAATTTCTACTCTTAAAAATCAGATTAGCTAGTTATTTGTCTGTTTTGCTATTTTTAAAATAGTACCAAGTATTGAAAATAATGAATACAATATATTGGGTTGGTTTGGGGGGGGATTAAATTTTGTTAATCTCGTCTTGATTTTTCATAGTTTTATTTTTGTGTTTAGTTGAGTTTTTGTGTTGCCTTTTTGGGTTTTTTCTTTTTCTTTTTCTTTTACTTTTTTTTAGTTACAAGATCACATCTCTTTTGTTTATTCACATGTTTAGAGATAACCATTTCTGGTAAGAACTATTTTGGCTCTATCTCAAATCCATTTACTTTGATGAAATCATCAATTGTTTCTATGATTTATTCTTTGATCCATCAATTTTTGACAAATATTTTTGTATTTAATTAAATTGAATTTCTCAGCCTTGAAAGAGAAAGACAATCTGGAGTGATCTGATCCTGAGCTTGAGTTATGTGACTCCTAGTAATTTAGCATGGGGAATCAGAAACAATGGGTCTTTGAACTGAAAAGGACTTTTGAAATCCACTAGTACAGAGGACTTCTGATTAAGATGGTAACATGAAAAATCATAGAGGAAATAAGCTCTCCTACATGAAATTCAAGGGATGGGGGAGGAGGAGAGGGGAAGGTATGAGGGGGAGTAGGAAAACCAAATTTAAGAAAAAATCTAAAAGGAAATATCAATAGTCTCATTCATTTAGCCCGAGTTTACACAAAAAGACTATATAATGGAGAAGTTAGGCTAGTGGAAGAGATGATCTTCTAGGAAAGTCAGCAAAAGCTCAAGTGTACAAGTCAGAAGCTCGCAGCAGATCTCCTAGAGGTAATCATTCATGAGGGTTGGGAAATCTACATCAAGATGCCTGACCCAAGATGCCTGAGATAGTCTTAAAAGACTGTAATAGTATTCATTCCAGGGAACCCCAGGAGGATTTAAGACTACAGAAGTGCCCCAAAATGTCATACCTAAGAGAGATAGTAGACCAGAGAACTCTTAACTGGTTCTCATTGATTGGTCAACAGTAGGTTCCACGACACCAAGTCTGTCATTGTTTAGTCCCAAATTGATTCAGAGTGAATGTAAAGAATAATCTGTTTGGTTTAGAAACCTTGAGAGTCTTCCCCTCCCAGATTGATTTTTTTTCTTGGACTAAGTAAAAGTGGTCATTCTCTAGGTCAAAGAAAAGATATTGCAAACAGGGCTTCCGGCCAAGATGGCGGAGAGAAGACAGGCACAGTACTAAAGTCTCCTGATCTCTTCCCCATCTATCACATGAAACAAACTTAAAAGAATTCAGAACCAGGAAACCCAGAAAGAAAAGCCAGGAGAGGAAAATCTACCTCAGGATTTGTCTCCCATAGCAGCCTTGGCTGAGTACCGGCAGGTGAGTCTGGGCTCCGAGGGAAGATCAGCCAGGGATCAGCCAGATTAACAGCTGAATTGGAACCAGGAGTCTGAGGGCCCGAGAGCCGGACCTGCTGGATCAGCGGTAGGGCTGTATGAAGGGGGCTTGGGTCCATGGGGAAGCAGAGGCGCTGGTGTTGGTGCTGTCCACCTGGAGCTTGGGGAAGGGGCTGCGGGGAGAGGTCTGGTGCAGGAGAGCTGTGGACTCCATCCCTGGGCTCCTCAGGTCTGAGAAACTCTGAGTCCACACCTCCATTGCACAGAGGCCTCCTCCCAAACAAATGCAAACTAATTCTTCCTCAGGCCCAGGTGTGTGAGCAGAAGAACCAGCCCAGCTGAGGAATGACCTCAGGCCAGGGTAAAGCCCACCATTGATTGAAGGCAAAAGAATTAAATAGTTCCAACTGCTCCCTTTGGGCAAAGGGAGAAGGCCTCCCAACCAAGGTCACAGACACTCCAGAGAGGGAAACCAGCACCTCCTACTGGCCAGCCAGAGAAACTGCAATCAGTAAAGCCTTTAGCGATCCCAAGTTCAGGTGAACCAGCCCCGCCCCCCCCAACTCAAGGTCTTAGCATAATGAAGAAGGATCAGCGGAAAGGTGGATCCATAGAAAAATTCCTGGAAGGGAAAGACCCCAACTCAGAGAGACCTGGAACCTCTGAGGAGAATACAATCTGGTCTCCAGCACAGAAAGACGTCCTTGAAGAAATAAGGAAGGAGCTTAAAAATTTGGGAGAGACAATTAATACCTTGCAACAAGAAAACAAAACCTTAGAAAGTACAATTGGACAACCACAAAAGGAGAATAAATCTCTCAGATCCTCAAATGAGCAAATGCAAAAAGAAATTAATTCTCTCAAAACCTCAATTGGTCAAATGGAAAGCTCTTTCAAAAGTAGAATTGACCAATTGGAAAAGGAGTTGCAAAAGGTTAATGAAGAAAACTCCTCCCCCAAAAAAAGAATGGAGTCTACAGAAACTAATGACTCCACGAGACAGCAAGAGTCAGTTAAACAAAATCAAAAAATAGAAAAACTAGAAGCAAATGTAAAATACCTCATCAACAAAACTACTGACCTCGAGAATAGATCGAGGAGGGGCAACCTGAAAATTATAGGACTTCCTGAAAACATTGAAGAGAAAAAAAGCCTGGACTTAATATTACAGGATCTAGTGATGGAAAACTGCCCTGATATCATGGAATCGGAGGGCAAAGTAGTTATTGGAAGAGTACATCGATCCCCACCAGAAAAAGATCCTAAAATGAAAACACCAAGGAATGTTGTGGCCAAACTGCAGAACTATCAGATGAAAGAGAAAATCCTGCAAGCAGCCAGAAAGAAGCAATTTAAATATCAAGGAGCCACAGTAAGGATCATGCAGGACCTGGCTGCATCAACTTTAAGGAATCGAAGGGCCTGGAACAAGATATTTTGAAGAGCATGGGAGCTTGGAATGCAGCCAAGAATCTACTTTCCTGCAAAGCTGAGCCTTCACTTCCAGTGAAAAAGATGGGCATTTAACGAAATGGAAGAGTTCCAAAAATTTCTGAAGAAAAGACCAGAGCTAAAAAAGAAAATTTGGATATCAAACAGGAAGTTCAAGAGACACATGAAAAGGTTAAAAAAAAGGGGGGGTGGTGGTAAAAGAAAGAAAAATGCAATCCAGTAAATTGAAACTGGCTATATTCCAGCATGGGGCGGGGGAGAGACTCTCATAAATCCTGAGAAATGTAACTCTAACAGAGAGAATACACCTAGCCAGAAATGATGGACATCCATGACCTATCCACGAGACTGCTATCTAATGGGATGTAACTGGCTTTAACCCCACTTGGGAGAAAGACTCTAATAAATCTCAGGAATTTTGACTCTATCCAATAGAATATACTGAACTAGAAGGGACAGACACTCAGAATTTTCTATGACCTAGATAGAATGATCTAAAAAAATACACTACCTCCCTAAAAAGGCAGACAGGAAAGAGACGGGAGGAGGGAGGGGATTGAACGGGACAAATCTCATTACACTAGGAGGTACAAAAAACCCTATGGTAATAGAGGGGAAGAAGGGAGCAGAGGAGAAACACCTGAATCTTCTTCTCATCAGACTTGGCTTAAAGTCAACCTACACATACTCAGTTAACTTATAAAATGTCTAACCTTTCAAGTATTAAAAGGGGAAAAGGGGAGGGTGGATGGAGAAAGGGAAGGGGAGTGGGGGAAATAAGGGGAAATAACAAAAGGAAGGGAAGGGAAAAGGGAAAAATGGAAAGGGGAAAGAAAGGGGAGGGTGTGATATAGGAGGGCAAACATACTGAAGGGGGTGGTATTCAAAAACAAAATACTGGGGAATATAGATAAAAGGGGGGTAAGGTGGAAAATACAAACAGAGGGAAGATAGCACAGAGGGCAATAAAGAATTAGTAATCATAACCTTGAATGTGAATGGGATGAACTCTCCCTTAAAACGTAAGCAAATAGCAGGGTGGATTAAAAACCAGAATCCTACAATATGCTGCTTACAAGAAACTCATTTGAAGCAGAGAGATACATATAGAGCAAAGGTAAAACGTTGGAGCAAAATATATTTTGCTTCAGCTGAAGTAAAAAAAGCAGGGGTAGCAATCTTTATCTCAGACAAAGCAGCAGCAAAAATAGATAGCATGAAAAGAGATAAGGAAGGAAACTTTATCCTCCTAAAAGGTACCATAGACAATAAAGTCATTTCAATATTGAATGTATATGCACCTAGTGGGACAGCACCCAAATTCTTAGAAGAGAAGCTGAAAGAATTACAGGAAGACATATACAGCAAAACTCTACTAGTAGGAGACCTCAACCTCCTGCTATCAGATCTAGATAAATTAAATCATAAAACAAACAAGAAAGAAATTAGGGAGGTAAATAGATTGTTAGAAAAATTAGATACGGTAGACTTATGGAAGAAACTGAATGGGGATAGAAAGAAATATACCTTTTTCTCTGCAGTACATGGAACTTATACAAAAATTGACCATGTACTAAGACATAAAAACCTAATGATCAACTGCAGAAAGGCAGAAATAGTGAATACATCTTTCTCAGATCACAATGCAATAAAAGTCATATGCAATACTGGGCCAAGGAGATATAGACCCAGAACAAATTGGAAACTGAATAACCTCATTTTAAAAAATGAGTGGGCCAAAAAACAAATTATAGAAAGAATTAACCATTTTATCCTAGATAATGATAATAATGAAACAACATACCAAAACCTATGGGATTCATTCAAAGCAACTCTCAGAGGATATATTATAGCTCTAAATGCTTATATGAATAAATTGGAGAAAGAGAAAATCAATGAACTAAACATGCAACTAAAAAAATTAGAGAAAGAACAAATAAAAAATCCCCAAATACCAAATTAGAAATTTTAAAAATTAAAGGAGAAATTAATAAAATCAAAAGCAAAAAAACTATTGAATTAAAAAATAAAACCAAAAGTTGGTATTATGAAAAAATCAATAAAATTGATAAACCTCTGGTCAATTTGATTAAAAAAAAAGAAAGAAGAAAACCAAATTGCTAGTATTATAAATGAAAAAGGTGAACTCACCACCAATGAGGAGGAAATTAAAGTAATAATTTGAAATTATTTTGCCCAACTCTATGCCAATAAATTTGATAATTTAAGTGAAATGGATGAATATTTACAAAAATATAAGTTGCCCAGGTTAAATGCAGAAGAGATTAAATACCTAAACAACCCTATCTCAGAAAAAGAAATTCAACAAGCCATCATTGAACTCCTTAAAAGAAAATCTCCAGGGCCTGATGGATTCACAAGTGAATTCTACCAAACATTTAAGGAACAATTGGTTCCAATTCTATATAAACTCTTCGGAAAAATAGGGAAAGATGGAACTCTGCCTAACTTTTTCTATGAAACCAATATGGTACTGTTACCTAAACCAGGAAGAGTTAAAAACAGAGAAAGAAAATTATAGACCTATTTCCCTGATGAATATAGATGCAAAAATCCTAAATAAAATCTTAGCAAAATGATTACAACAAGCCATCACTAGGATAATACATTATGATCAAGTAGGATTTATTCCAGGAATGCAGGGTTGGTTCAATATTAGGAAAACTGTTAGTATACTCAATTATATCAATAACAAACCTATCAGAAAACATATGATCATATCAATAGATGCTGAAAAAGCTTTTGACAAAATACAGCATCCATTCCCATTAAAAAACACTAGAGAATGTAGGAATAAATGGACTGTTCCTTAAAATAATTAGCAGTATCTATCTGAAACCATCAACAAGCATTATATTCAATGGGGAGAAGCTAGAGGCATTTCCAATAAGATCAGGGGTCAAACAAGGGTGCCCATTATCACCACTACTATTCAATATTGTATTAGAAATGTTAGCATCAGCAATTAGAGAAGAAAAAGAAATTGAAGGAATTAGAATTGGGAAGGAAGAGATAAAACTCTCACTCTTCACAGATGACATGATGGTCTACCTAGAGAATCCCAAGAAATCATCTAAAAAACTACTGGAAACAATTAGCAATTTTAGCAAAGTTGCAGGTTATAAAATAAACCCCCATAAATCCTCAACTTTTCTATATATGTCTAGCAAGAAACAGCAGGAAGAGCTAGAAAGAGAAATCACATTCAAAGTAACCTCAGACAGTGTAAAATATTTGGGAGTCTATTTGCCAAGACAGACTCAGAATCTTTTTGAAAACAATTATAAAACACTTCTCACACAAATTAAATCAGATTTAAATAACTGGGCAAATATCAACTGCTCATGGATAGGTACAGCTAATATAATAAAAATGACAATTCTACCAAAATTAAACTATCTGTTTAGTGCCCTACCAATCAAAATTCCAAAAAATTACTTTAATGAGTTAGAAAAAAATTGTAAGTAAATTCATATGGAGAAATAAAAAGTCAAGAATTGCCAGGAGATTAATGAAAAAAATACAAACGAAGGTGGCTTAGCACTACCCGATCTAAAATTATATTATAAAGCATCAGTCATCAAAACTGTTTGGTATTGGCTAAGAAATAGAGTGGTGGACCAGTGGAATAGACTAGGTGTAAAAGCAGGAGAGGAGTATAGTAATCTGCTATTTGATAAACCCAAAGAGTCTGGCCACTGGGATAAAAACTCCCTCTTTGATAAAAACTGCTGGGATAATTGGAAGTTAGTATGGAAGAAACTTAGATTAGACCAACACCTCACACCCTTTACCAAGATAAGATCCAAATGGTTACAGGACACAGACATAAAAAACAATACTATAAGCAAATTAGAAGATCAAGGACTGGTCTACCTGTCAGATCTATGGAAAGGGGAACAGTTTATGACTAAGGAAGAGTTGGAGAACATCACTAAAAACCAATTAGATGATTTCGATTACATTAAATTAAAAAGTTTTTGCACAGATAAAACCAATGTAATCAAGATCAAAAGAAAAGCAGTAAATTGGGAAACAATCTTTACAATTAATGATTCTGACAAAGGACTCATTTCTAAAATATACAGAGAACTGAGTCATATTTATCAAACAAAAAGCCATTCCCCAATTGACAAATGGTCAAAGGATATGCAAAGGCAATTTACAAATGAGGAGATCACAGCAATCCATAGCCATATGAAAAAATGCTCTAAATCATTAATTATTAGAGAAGTGCAAATTAAAGCTTCTCTGAGGTACCACCTTACACCTCTCAGATTGGCCAGTATGACCAGGAAGGATAATGATCATTGTTGGAAGGGATATGGGAAATCTGGGACACTATTACACTGTTGGTGGAGCTGTGAACTCATCCAACCCTTCTGGAGATCTTTTTGGAACTATGCCCAAAGGGCAACAAAAATGTGCATACCCTTTGACCCAGCAATACCACTACTGGGTCTATACCCTGAAGAGATGAGGAAAAAGGGTAAAAACATTACTTGTACAAAAATATTTATAGCAGCCCTGTTTGTGGTGGCAAAGAATTGGAAATCCCCGAAATGTCCTTCAATTGGGGAATGGCTTAGCAAACTATGGTATATGTATGTCATGGAATACTATTGTTCTATTAGAAACCAGGAGGGACGGGATTTCAGGGAAACCTGGAGGGATTTGCATGAATTGATGCTGAGTGAGATGAGCAGAACCAGAAAAACATGGTACACCCTAACAGCAACATGGGAGTGATGTTCAACCTTGAAGGACTTGCTCATTCCATCAGTGCAACAATTGGGAACAATTTTGGGCTGTCTGCAAAGGAGAGTACCATCTGTATCCAGATAAGGAGCTGTGGAGTTTGAACAAAGTACAAGGACTATTCCCTTTAATTTGGGAAAAAAACAGATATCTTATTTTCTGATCTGGTTACCTATGAGAATTCTATTCTCTTTAAGGATATGATTTCTCTCTCATGACACCCAATTTGGATGAAGGTACAACATGGAAACAAAGTAAAGACTGACGGAGTGCTATCTGTGGGGTGGGGGTGGGGGGAGGGAAGCAAGATTGGGAGAAAATTGTAAAACTCAAATAATATCTTTAATAAAAAAATAAAGAAAACTGCAAGAGAAAAAAAAGATATTGCAAACAGTAAAAAAGATAGAGTTAAGATTACAAAAGATTTGGTAGCAACTACCATAAACAAGAGAAAACCTTGAAATACAATATTTAAGAAGGTAAAAGATAATCTTATGATCAAGAATAAAGTTCTCATAAGAGTAAGGTTAAAAATAGACTTTTAAAGGAGTTATCTTGGAAAAAGTACAGTGGTGGTTTGTCATTTCCTTCTCTAGCTAATTTTTACAGATGAGGAAAATGAAGCAATTAAGTGACTTGCTTGTAAGTTTCTGAGGTAAGATTTTAACTCAGGGAGTTTAGTCTAAGATTCTAAGCCCAGTTAGCATCATTTAGTTTCCCAGAGAGAAATGTAAATGCATTTGAGCAATCAGAAGAGGATAATTATTAAAATTATTAATTCTTTACATTCTAATAAAAGGAAGAGGCAAGCCCTACTGGGGGTTACCATATAGTGGTCCAACTGAGGGATGATTATGGCTTTGAAAGGGGAGAAAAGAGGATGATCCAAGATATGTTGTCATTCATTCATTCAATCAACAAGCAGTAATTAAGCGCCTAGCCTAGTGTAAAAAAATTGCACTAGATTTTAGGAAAGAAAGTTTAGCTAAAGAAAGTATTCTGTCTTCATGTAGTCACAGGCTGGTAGGAAAAAGCTTGATAAAATAATACAGAGATTACCATAAAATATGATCATATAGGAAAAAACCCAAGTATGGTGAAGATCACCTGGGGTAATGTCTGCCATTTTGTGTTTGGAAGGGAGGCAGAATACTACCCAAGGCATTTACTAGCTGTGAGAGCCTCTTTCAGTTCCCATTTCATCATCTGTAAAATGGAACTACTCTCCCTTACAAGGATATTGTGAGGATCAAATGAGATCATATAAGTAAACTTAAGGAAATCTTAAAGAACCACATAAACACTAGCCATGTTTATTCTTATTATTAATATGATTGTTCACTTCAATGTTTTAGATCACAGATCAAATACATCTGTGTATCTGTGTGACTCTTGTTCATATTATCCCATGATTGCCCAGTATATTTGGGGTCTCTTCTCATTATTTTGATATCATATGGATACCAAAAACCTTGGGCAAAACACTTGGGCAGTCCCTTGATAGATATATGTACAATGGAAAAATGATTCTGACATTTATCCTGAAGGTCTGGTTGGGAAGAATGTAAGCTTGGAAGTAGAGGCTTGATATGAATCTATGGCAATAGTACAGGTGGGAGAACCTGAGATTCATCATGGAAAAGGAAAGATTTGTCCATAGAACAATTGATTCTCAAAAGAAAATTTTTCATAAATTATTAATAACTTCATGAAAGATTATTCCAAATCACCTAAGAATGAGAGAAATGCAAGTCAAAAACTTCTCTGAGTTTTACCTCATGCCAAACAAATTGGCAAAGGGAATAGTAGACAAAAATTGTCAATAGTGGAAAAAATACTTGGAGGTACTCATACTAATACATTGTTGATAGAGATGTGAATGGTCTAACCATTCTAAAAAGCAATTTTTAACTAGGATTAAAAAAAAGAGTGACTCAGAAATTCTTTTGATAGATACATATTCCAAGAAGTGGTAACAAAAAGGGGGGTCCCACATCTACCAAAATATTTGTAGTAGTACTTTTTGTTTCTAGTT
The DNA here is from genome assembly GCF_037893015.1 of Macrotis lagotis. Classification (NCBI taxonomy): domain Eukaryota; kingdom Metazoa; phylum Chordata; class Mammalia; order Peramelemorphia; family Peramelidae; genus Macrotis; species Macrotis lagotis. The sequence goes on from NC_133659.1 coordinate 206,662,631, forward strand.
CTTTACTACCACAAAGTGAAAATACATTGATTGGGGAATGATTTAACAAATTTTGGTATGTGAATGTTTGATGTGGTTCAGTCATATTTCTAGGGAAAAATGTAGCTGACTAAATGTTCAGATACAGCATGAAAGAATTCATATAAAAGATCACCTGTAATCCAGAAGGAATTTTAGGTACAAAAAAGGTTTATTTAAATATTGCTGTGATTAGCAGAAGCTAAGGGAAAGAAAGACTAAAGTAAAGGCAGGAGATCACTGATTCTTAAGCAACCTAAATAAAGCAAGCGAAGTCATAGAGGAGGGTTGGGGAGAATCATGATTACACCCAAAGCAGCCTGCCTTCCCAAAAGAAGAAAGACCATCAGAGCATAAGTAGTAAAAAAGGTAAAGAGATGTGAGAGGTTATTTAGGTATCACACTACCCCAGATTGGGATGCCCACCAAAGGAAGATAAGTTAACAGGGTATAAGTAGTAAGGTAATACAGGCAGGAGAGTTGGGAGAGAAAATATCATGATTCCCCCCAGAGCAGGTTGCCCACCAAAGGAAGATGAACAGTTCCATTGAGGAGTGAGATGGTATAGTGGATAGAGCACTGGCCTTGGAGTCAGGAGGACAGGAGTTCAAATTCAGCCTCAGATACTTGACACTTACTAGCTGCTTGGGCAAGTCACTTAACCCTGATTGCCTTGTATCCAGGATTATCACCAGTCATCCTGATTCATATCTGGTCACTGTACCCAGATGACTCTGTAGGAGAAAGTGAGGCTGGTGACTTAGCACAGTGTTCCCCTTACTCTAATCCAATTCATGTGCTTGTCATGGCATCAACTCCCTGATGACATGGTTTTCTTCAAGAATGAAGGGCAAAAAAAAACATTAAGGAGGACTTAGGGAGTCATGGTTATATTTGACATAGGTGGCTCAGAGAACAGAGATGATATAATTAGGGATATGTACATGAGGAGTGGTAGGTCAAGGACTTAATACTTTCAGACTAAGACAGGGACCATTATTTTGTTGATTGGTTTGTCCTTGTACTTTGTTATCAAAGAAGACCATAAAAACATCACTATGGTACAGTGTGTCCAACTGTTGCTGATCAGATCAATATGAGCTTGGAATGCTCTACCCTAGTTTGGGCACAAATAGTCCATTTGAACACCTGGGCTAGGTAACCTAAACTTATGTATGTCACATTTTCTTTAAACTGCCTTCCTCATACAGTGCGGCAGCCTCACTGATGAGAGCATGCCATGCTGGGTGGTCCTAAGACAGTGCATAAGACAGTCCTAAGACATATTGCATAATTAATTTTAAAGTTCCTCAATGAGATCTTCAGGGTGTCTTAGTCTTGCCTCTTCTGAGCCCCCTGTTAGCAAATGTACGTCGGTCATTCTAACAACCCATCATAGTCCCATGCTCTGTAGTAATATTGGAATGCTAGACAGTTTAGCTCAAGAAAGGACCTCAGTGTCTGGTACTCTGATCCTCAGAGTCTTCCTAAGACAATTTAAATGGAAACAACTCAGTTTCCTCACATTCCACTAGTAGACTGTCCAGCTTAAGTTCAGCACAATGGCTCTGTTGACCTTCAGTTTGGTATTCAGTCTAATACCTCTTCTCTCTCATACTTCCTTTCAAAGCCTCCCAAATACTGAGCTAGCTCTAGCAATCAAAACCACATTATTAATGTGTATCTCCTTGGAAAGTACACTGTCAAGATAAATAAATTTGGACTGGGGGTTGGAAGAAAAGCTGTGGTACAGTGCAACCCAACCCAGCCCAGCCCAGGGATCACCAGCAACAGCTTGAAGGGGCGGTGAGAGAACTCTGCTCCAGCAGAATGAGTGTGGAGTGAGGAGCACCAGCTGCAAAATCTGCAGCAATAATCTGGAGAAAGCAGCCTGCAGCCCCAAAGACAGTTAAGGAAGTTTGCAGAGATTTCTCTGCTCTCCCTGGGGTAGGACTCTGCTGTTTGCCTACACTCAGATATTGCAGTTTGGGCTTCCATACTAAATAACCAAGCTGAATCTCTCCTTATAGCCCCAGGGCAGAGGGAAGTACAGGGGTGGGGGGCTCATCTACATATCAAAGCACAGGCTAGAGAGCATAAGACCTTGGAGGAATAAAGGTCCCAGTGGGGTGTTCCCCCTCCAAAAAACAACCCAAAGCCTTGGAAGTGCTATAAATTAGTCTTAGGTTGAGGAAATGAGTAAACAACAGAAAAAGAAGAATCTGACCATAGAGAATTATTTTAGTTCCATGGAAGATCAAAACACATGCTCAGATAATGACAAAATTGAAGCTTCTATATCCAAAAACCTCCAAGAGAAATAGAAAATGGGCTCAGATTATGGATGAGCTTAAAAAAGACCTTGAAAAGCAATTAAGGTGGGGTGGGTAAGTGGCAAAGTGGATAGAGCACCAGCCCTGGAGTCAGGAGTACCTGAGTTCAAATTGGGCCTCAAACGCTTAATAATTACCTAGCTGTGTGGCCTTGGGCAAGCCACTTAACCCCAATGCCTTGCAAAAACCCTAAAAAAAGAAAAGAAAAGCAAAGCAATTAAAGGAGGTGGAGGAAAAATTGGGATGAGAAATGAGAGCAATGTAGAAAAATCATGAAAACCAAATCAAAAGCTTGGTGAAAGATATAAAATAAAATACTGAAGAAAATAATATATTAAAAACCAGTTTAGGTCTAATGGGAAAAAAGCAAAACAAAAGGCAAACGAGGAGAAGAATGCTTTAAAAAGCAGAACTGGCCAGCTAGAAAAGGAGATAAAAAAAGCTCTCTGAAGAAAATAACTCCTTCAAATGCAGAATGGAACTAAAGGAAGCTGATGACTTTCAAGAAATCAGGAAGAAATAAAACTCTTCAAAAAAAGCCAACAATTAGAAGTGTGAAATCTCTCATGGGAAATACAACCAACCTTGAAAATAGATCCAGAAGAAATAATTTAAAAATTATTGGGCTATCTGAAAGCCACAACCAGGAGAAGAGCCTAGACTTCATTTTTCAAGAAATAATACAGCAAAATTGCCCTGAGATCCTAGAAGCTGAGGGTAAAATAGAAATCGAGAGAATTCACCTGTCACCCCCTGAAAGAGATCCCAAAAGAAAAACTTCCAGGAATATTATAACCAAATTCCAAAACTCCCAAATCAAAGAGAAAATTCTAAAAGCTGCCAGAAACAAACAATTCAACTACTGCGGCTCCATAGTCAGGATTACACAGGATCTGGCAACATCCATATTAAGGGCTCATAGGGATTGGAATATGGTATTCTGCAAGGCAAAAGATCTTGGTTTACAACTGAGATTTAACTACCCAGCAAAACTGAACATCCTCTTTCAGGGGAAAAGATGGACTTTCAATGAAACAGGGGACTTTCTTTTTTTTGTTTGTTTTTTTTTCATTTTTTTTAGGTTTTTGCAAGACAAACAGGGTTAAGTGGCTTTCCCAAGGCCGCACAGCTAGGTAATTATTAAGTGTCTGAGACCAGATTTGAACCCAGGTACTCCTGACTGCAGATCCGGTGCTTTATCCACTATGCCACCTAGCCGCCCCTACTACACCACCTAGCTGCCCCTGAAACAGGGGACTTTCAAACTTTCCTATTAAAACAACCAGAGGGGCGGCTAGGTGGTGCGGTGGATAGAGCACTGACCCTGGAGTCAGGAGTACCTGAGTTCAAATGCCACCTCAGACACTTAATAATTACCTAGCTGTACAGCCTTGGGCAAGCCACTTAACCCCATTGTCTTGCAAAAAAAAAAAACTAAACTAAAAAAATAAAAAAAATAAATAAAAGAACCAGAGATGAACAGAGAGTTTGATCTCCAAGTACAGGACTCTGGTGAACCATAGAGGGAGTGGAAGAGAAGGACTATCCATGAGGAACTTAATGATATTGAACTGTTTGTATTCCTGCATGGGAAGAAGATATTGATAACTCATATGAATTTTCTCATTTATAAGAGCTGTTAGAAGGAGCATATATAGACAGGACATAGGAAGGAGCAGAATATAATGGTATGATGTGGTAAAGGGATGGAGTCAATGAGTGATGGGGAAAGTATTGGGAGGAAGGAAAAGGAGATGAAGAAGAAGCTGAGAGATTTCACATAAGAGTCAAGAAAAAATTTTTTCAATGGAGGGGAGGCAGGGAAGGCAAGGGGGAATGAGTGAACCTTCATTCTCATTGGAAATGTCTCAGGGAGGAAATGACATACACACTTAATAGGGTGAGGAAATCTGTCTTGCCCTGGAGAAGGATTGGAGGAAAGGGATGGGATGAGGGGGAATGGGGGGGGGGAGGGGGTAATAGGTGATAGAAGAGAGGGAAGATCAAGGGAGAGGGCACTAAGATTCGACACGCTTTTGGACAGGGCCAGGATGAAAGGAGAGAGAGAATAGAATAAATGAGAGTGGGAAGAAATAGGGTGGAGGTTCAGCTAGTAATAGCAATTGTGGAAAAAATATTGAAGCAACTTCTCTGGTGGACTTATGATAAAGAAAGCAACTTACCCCAGAGACAGAGCATTGGAATCTGAACACAGACTGAAGTACAATTTTTTTTCTCTCTCTCATTATTCTTGAGGTTTCTCATCTTCTTGGGGGGGAGGGGTTTATGTTTATTCTTATGTTTACTCTTATAACACATTCAATTTATATCAATGTATGGCATGGAAACAATGTAGAGACTATTTGTTGTGGGGGGCAGGGAAGGGAGGGTAGGGAAAAAATTGTAGAATTCAGATCCTTGCAAAAATGATGGGTACATATTACTATTGTATTTAATTAGAAAACAAATAAAATGTTAAAATGTCAAAAAAAAAAGATAAGTAAACTTGTCCACAGTACTCAAAACTTCTCCCTTTGCTGTAATTGATGGTTCCACCTATAGATGGTGTGGAGCTGGCTGATGCAGCACCTGTGTTTTCTGGATGTTAATTATTAGATCAAAATTAGCACAAGCAGTAGAGAATCATTACATAGTTTGTTGCATCTCAACCTCAGAGGCTGCATTGAGTGCACAATCATCTTTCAAACAGAAGATCACATATCCCTCCACTTTCTAATCTTTTTAAGTTGAAGAATTTGATATCAGTGCAGCAGCTGACCTTGAAGTCAGTGAAGATATTTCATAATATAGTTGAAGACATTATGCTAAAAAGTATGGGAGGAAGGACACATCCTTGTTTCAGTCCATTAGTGACTGGGAAATCTCAAGAGCATCGTTCATGTTCATTATCCAGAACCCGGGCATATACACCATCATGAAATTGACATACAATACTGATGAAGTTCTCCAGGAAACCAAATTTTGACATAATTTTCTATAAACCCTCATGAATGAGAGTATCAAGAACCTTGGGCAGATCTACAAATGTAAACAGATCTCTGTTCTGTTCTTGGCATTTTTTCCTGGAGTTGTTGGCCAGCAAACACCATATTGACTGTTCCTTGACCATTTCTGAAGCCACACTGGCTCTCAGGGAGGTGACCAACTTCCAGGTGAAGGATCAGCCTATTGGGAAGGACTTTGGCAAAAATCTTACCAGTAATTACTAAAATAGAAATATTCCTATGATAGTCACAGGACAATATATTCCCCTTGCCTTTATAGAGATGGAAGATGGAGGCATCCTTGAATTTTTGGGCGATAACCTCTTTATGCCATATAACCTGGAAAATTTCAGTCAGTTTTTGGATGAATAATCAACTACCCACCTTGTAAATCTCAGCTGGAATAAAATCAGTCCTAAGTACTTTGCCACTTGAATGGTGTCCAATGATATTCAAAAACTCTTCAGCCAGGAACTGATTGACTTCAACTTGAGGTAAATGGTTAATGACTTCTGCATTGACTGATGTTGCTTTGTTAAGAATACTATGGAAGTGTTTAGCCCATCTCTCTAGGATCATGTCCCTATCATTAATCAATGTGGATTCATCATCACTGAGTAGTTGAGATGCACCATAAATCTTTTGGCCAATAAATAGTTTTCAGGGCATCACAAAGGCACATTGATTTATTATTGTCTGCATAAAATTGAATTCCATTTGCCTTCTTGCTGAGCCAAGAGTCCTGAATCTCTCTAAGCTTCACTTGTACTTTACTTCTGATGGAATTAAATGCTTCCTTCTTAGAAATGGATGATCTATCCTGTTGGTAAATCCTGTGAAGTTCTCATTTTTCTTTTAGCAGCTTCTGTATTTCCCCATCATTTTCATCAAACCAGCCTTGGAGTTTGTGAGTGTTCGGCCCAGATGAACAAATGCAGTGCTGTATATTGTTATGTTGCACTTTTGCCAACTATGTGTTGACTCAGTTTCCCCCCCAACAAACTGTTCTGGTTCAGAGATACACTCTAATCTCTTGACATTCATTTTTCTAGTATTCATTTTACCTTGGGGCTGCTGCTTTGGTTGAATGTAACTATTTAGGTTAGAGGGGATGAGTCTGTGATCAGTCCAGCACTCTGCACCACATATTTCCTTTGTCCCTCTCATATCCTGTCTATCTTTTCTCCTTACAATCACATAATCTATTAGATACCAATGCTTGCTACAAGGGTGCATCCAGAAAGTTTTATGCATTTAGGAAAAAGGAAGATAGTATTTGTGATGAGATGTGCAAGTTTTCAATAGAAGGTAACCACTGCTGTTGCTGTCTCCAACTCCATTCCTCCCAAGAACTACTTGCCATGTCTGGTAATCTAGCATTTAAGTCACCTAGAATTATAAGCTTGTCCTCTTTTGGTACATCAATGATAAGGGTCTCTAGGTCTTCATAAACTTTTTTCTTAAACTTCATCATTATTCATCATGGTGGGAGCATTGGGGTGTAGGGTGTGTTCAAGGAAGACTAGTAACCTTGGTTTGAGGGCTGCTGAGCCCTCTTCAGGGCTGCTTTCCACCTATGATGTCCACTTGAGCCACCTAACTTTCATCTGTGGCTCCAAGAAGCTGTAGTATGCACAGTGGTCATACTCCAGTAAACTATTATGGCAGATGGGTTAAACCAGGTTGAAGGTAACCGAGAGAGTTCTCAAGCTCATTAGTGAGTAGTGGGGAATGTCTACCCCAAGCATGTGATGTTTTCTACTGGTGGTATAGGTGGAAGAGACTCATTTGTTCCAATGACCATGAAGCCAACTGAAGCTGGTGCTGTGGAGCACTTAGAGCTTGATTAGACATTGAAGATGCCAAGATCATTCACTGCATCTAGAGTCATCATCAGTTGTCTTGACTCTGTCTTACTATGCTGGATCATGATGACTTTGGAAGAGAGAATGGGGCAGATGACTCCATGCATTTCTACTTCACTTAAAACCAATTTTCTCATGCAAAAGACATCACTCATAACCATTCCTCAAAGTCCTGTGGCAACAAGCAAATGAAGCAGCAGGTGCAGATACACTGGGAGCTGTAGTCACAACCCCACACACAAGTCGCCCAGGGCCATAGGGTCATTTCCTCACTGAGAGCAGCAATGAGATTCAGCATCCCCCTGGAGGACTGACCAGACCTTTTAAGGATCATACTGCTTACCTCTTGATGTGAAGAAGGGGCTAGAAAAGGTGCCCTAAAAATTGTCTGCTTACTTAACCCTGGTTTGATTACCATGGCAGACAGGGATCCCACAGTGTGGTTGAGACACAAAAAAATCTACAAAAACTACTTCAAAGAAGATTCCACTCACCATTGGTACATGGAATGTGCACACACTCATAGACAACACAAGATCTGAAAGACAAACAGCTCCTGCTGTTGGATACATGGTTTTCTAGAGTGGTTGCAGTGAAGGGGAACAATGTGAAGTTGGGGTTGGTTTTGTAATAAAAACTAATCTAGTCAACTTCTTGTATGCCTTCTAAAAGGAGTGAATGGACAGGCTCATGACAATGAGCTTGCCACTTTCAGGAAAACACCATGTCACCATCATTGGTGCATATATATTATATATATATATATATATATACATATACATATATATATATATATACATATATATATATATATATATATATATATATATATATATTTTGCAAGGCAATGGGGTTAAGTGGCTTGCCCAAGGCCACACAGCTAGGTAATTATTAAGTGTCTGAGGCCAGATTTGAATTCAGGTAATCCTGACTCCAGGGTCGGTGCTCTATCCACTGTGCCACCTAGACACCCCCCCTATATTTTGTTGATAGGATTTCAGAGAGGGGAAAGGTGCTTTACCTAAGTTCACTGACTTCATCTCAATAACTTGAACAATGGATGGGGATAGGGCTAGATACATGATCAATGCAGAGGGTACAGATTAATAATTATAAAACATTTCTCCAATGTTTCCCCTACTTCAATTGTGTCCAAATCTTCATGATCCTATGAACTGTACTGTTTTCTTGGCAAAGATAGTGGAATGATCTGCCATTTCCTTCTCCACTAGATTAAAACAGAAGTTAAATGACTTGATATGGGTCATACAGCTAGTAAGTATCTGAGACTGAATTTGAATTCAGATCCTCCTGATTTCAGGTTCAATGTTCTGAACAATGATAGCTGCCTCTATGAATATATGTTAATGTAATGGAATATTATTGTACCATGAAGAACAATGAATATGAGAAATTTGGAAAAGCATAGAAAAACTTATTGAACTAATGTGAAGGGAGGTGAGTGGAACCAAGAAAATGCTACAGAATTTTCCAAAAGCCTTTGTATAGTTTTAAACTTTAATTAAATTAAGTATTGAAAGCTTAAAACTGTAATACTTTTGGGGTATGCTGTATATATATATATATATATATATATATATATACAGATATATATATGTATATATATATACATATATATATCTGTATATATATATATATATATATATGAACAACAACAGTAAATAGTGAAAGAACAACAAAATACTACTTAAGTCTGGACAGAGAAAAGAGAAAGGAAAATTCACTTCCCTTACTCTATTGGAGAGGCAAAAGAAGGACTATGGATAGAGGGTGTTGGTATATGTCATCAAATGTCATCCATGTACAGTTGGTTTTAATTAACTTTTTTCTTCTTTGTTACCATGGAAAGCTCAGGAGGTTGAAAAGGAGAGGAAGAAGGCAGGGGAGGGGAGGAAGGAGCAAATGGGAATATTCATGAATGACTAGGATATAGAAATGTAGACATAAATAAAACTTAAGCATAAAAATAGAATGAAATGAAATGGAAGGGTTAGACCAGATGATCTCTCAGGTCCTTTCTCACTCCGAATCTATGTTCCAGTGATCTTTAAAGTGCTATATAGATGTGAGCTAGAAGAAAAAGCTCTTAAAATGTGATTTCTAGGTATCCAGGTATCTAATCCCTGCCTAGATTGAACTCTCCTTGACTGCGGGGACTGGTTTATACTTTAGTCCCTAACATTATCTAGCATCAGGAGTTCTTAACCTTTTTTTGTGTGTGATGCAGACCCCTTGGGCAGTTTGGGGAAGCTGAGGGACACCTTCTCAGAATAACATTTTTAAATGCTTAAACTAAGGCATCTAGGATTACAAAGAAAGCCAATAATAATGAAATGCAGTTATCAAAGGATTTTAAAAACAAGAACAAGAAAAAGTTCATGGACGCAAATTCACTTAGCAGTTAAGTAGTTCAGTTCCTGGAGTCCGGAAGTACTGAGTTCAAATTCAGTCTCAGGCTAGCTGTGTGACCCTGGGCAAGTCATTTAATCCTGTTTGCCTTAACCAGCTAGAGAGGAAAGTGGCAAACCACTCCTGTAACTTTGCTGAGCCTGAAGTCAAGAAGAGGAGTTCAGATGTGGCCTCAGACAGTTGTGACCCAGGGTCTGCCTCAGTTTCCTCAACTGTAAAATGGGGGTAATATCAGCACCTACTTTGTGAACATTAAATGAGAATACCTGTATAGTGGCACTTAATAAATATTAGTTCCCTTTCCCTTCTTTCTTCCTGGATAACCCATGATAACATATTGCTCTGAACAAAGAAAAGTTTCCAATAAAACAGAGGGAGGGAGCAGATAATCATTTGTTAATACCTAGCCTACTATGAGATACAAATATCTCATTTGATAAAGTTAAGTGCTGTTATTACAATGAAATACTTTCCTATTGATAATTTCCTTTCCCTAGCCCTCAACTCTCCATCTTCCCTCTTGCCTTCTTCCCTACTTCTCTCCTGCCCTTCTCCTTTCCCCTCTCCCCAATTTCCTACATGGGGAAATCCTCTTGCAAAGGATGGGTTAGTCCATCTCAGTTTCTCTCTCGAGTAATGATGAGAGACAGGATGAATGCAAAGTGAACAGTAATACTGCCTTCCATTGGGAAGCAGTTGCTCTTGGCACAGCATGTGAAGTCCCCAAGGACAGAGGAAAAGGGGTGGGAAGGCTAGCAGGAGGGGCAGGGGAGCAGGAGAATGCCTGGGAAGCAGAGCGCAGACTCAGTTCCCCATCTCCTAAGCTGGAAGCAGCCTTGTGACTCCAACTCCTGCCCTGAGCTCAGCCTGAAAAATTAAAGTTCTTGCAAATCAATTCCTGGCTCAATAAGATTAGCCAGGCATAGACGGTGGGGGGTGGGGAGGGAGGAGGTGGTAGGGGAGAGCAAACCGAGACAGCTGTTTGATGAATCCCATAGACAACTTCACTTTGAAAATTCCAAACCTGTGGGTGTTTTGTGTGTGTCTGTGTATTTTTAAATTTAACTCCCCCACCCTCTTTCTCCCCCATTCTCCACCTCCCTTCTAGTCTTTTCATCCTCTGGCTTTAGCCTTGGGCCTCAGATCCATTTTGGAAGGCATGTCTGATCTCAGTTTAATCACAGCTTGAGACTTTTTAAAAGAGGGAGACAGAGTGGGGAGGAAGCAGGGAAGGGGGAGCAGGGTGGTGAAGGAGCAGTTCTTTTTACTGTTGTTACTCCAAGGGGCAGAGCCTAGTGAAGGCTTTAGAACTCCTGGCTACTTTGCCCAGGTAAAGAAAGTATCAGATGTTAACTGGACTTCCTGATAAGCTATAAAGAACCTAGGTTGGGTTCCCTAGACAAGGGGATAGAGAAAAGGTGGAATGGGAGGACAGAAGGGGCTTCCTAGGCGGTTCTCTCTTCCCTCTCTCCAATGGGACTGATTCTCTGGTCATTTCCTAATTCTCCCTGTTCCAGCTTCTCTCCACTCTCTATACACACATGCCTACAGCTATACTTCTACTTAGCTGCTCACCATTAGCAATCTCCTTGGTTTGAATGGAAGGGGAGAAAGGCAGGCTAGGTTCTGGGAAGCTTGGCTACTCAGCTCTGACACCGTGTTGCCTATTATTAAAGTATAGAGATTAAAAACAGAAGATTTAAGGCCACTGAAAAGGTAAAGGAATTCCTATGCTCTCTGGGAATTTGAAACTGCTCAGGATTTTATTATAGCAAATTATTACAAATATACAGGTTAAAACTCCTAGAAAAGCAGTAACCACTTTAAGAATATGTTAGGTGAGGTTTGAGTGAAAGTGAGAAAGAGAGAGAAAAAGGCAGGAAACCATGAGACTTGACTTTGGCCACCTGGTTAAAGAGAGGCCCATGGAACTCCAAGTGGCTTAAGAAAGAGTATAAGAAAAACCCATCCTCTTAGGGTCAAAGAAGAAGGAAAGAAAAAAGAAGCAGGGTGCTTCCTTGCTTCCTGATATATCCTCTTCTGTGGTATATTGGGCAAGAGGCAGTGCTTGGGGAGTGATCTTATACCTTGGACCAGGTATCTTCCAATGGCAAGCTATGTACTAGTCCTTCCTGTCCCAAGGTGCTTGATCCCCAAGTTCAACATGTCTTTTCCTGTCATGCCAGTATCTATGACCAAGGTTAGGTGATGGGAAAATGGGGAACAAGATACAAAACAACAGGGTCAAGGGCAACAGACTATAATCCACAATCAAGGTCAGTTTACATCTCAGGAGCAAACAGCCTTCCATAATTACAAGATTTTTAACATCATTAAAGTTACATTCATTATTCTCTACATCAGCCCCATTGGGCTATGCGACTCTAATCACAATTTATTCTCAGTGAAATGGAGAGGAGGGAGGTAAATTGTTTTCAACACTCATACTGGATCTATGCTAATGACAAGTAGAGTGGTTGGGGGTAAATCCCTTATGGTGCCAAAGAAGCAGCTCTTGGGGCAGCTAGGTGGCAGTGGATAGAGTACCAACCCTGGGACTTGAGTGACTTGACACTAGCTATGTTACTTTAGGCAAGTCACTTAACTTGCCCCAAATTCAGGGCCATCTCCAATTGTCCTGATTCATATTAGACTGGTCCAGATGGTTCTGGAGGAAAAAGTGATTCTGGTGGCTTAGCATAGCACCTCCTCGCTCAAATCTAATTCATTTGCTTGTGATGGCATCACCTCCCTGATGTTATGGCCTTCTTTGAAAATGAAGAACAAACAAACTACCTTGGGGCTAAGAATCAGGATGACTCCTCTTCATGAATTTAAATCTAGCCTCAGACATAAGTCACTTCACCCTGAGTTTGCCTCAGTTTCCTCATGAGTAAAATGAGGTGCAGAAGGAAATGACAAGCTACTCCAGTATCTTTGCCAAGAAAACCCCAAATGGGATCCTGAAGAATCAGAGTTGACTAAAAATGCCTCAAAGTTGAACATACTTTTGCCATTGGCTCACCCCTACAGCAGTAAAGCCAGACCTAATCAGACTGGGTTGGTGCCTCAGGTTAGAAACTAGAATGAAATGAGACACTTGTGGAACATTTTGCAGTTAGCCAAAGGAGTTTTACTTAGCTGTGGAAGGGGAAGGATATTTATCATTGATATACTACATTGATTCAGCTGAGTGTAGTTTCCTGGTCCAGAGAAGCTGAAGCTCCTCATGCCCCGACCCTTTTGTAATTATGCTCTGGGAAACAAACAGTCTAAGCTTTTAGTCTCCTGAGCCAATTAAATCTCAAGAACAGTTTCAATTCCTTTTAAGGAAAACAGTGGTGGGATATTGCTTCCATCACCACCTAGACTTAGCATCTTAGTGTAAGCAAAGGTAGAGATTGTTTTTTTTCAAAAGGATTTTATTTGCATTTAAGAAAAACAACGTATAGGAAAACACATGTTGTTGTTGTTGTACAGTTATGTCCAACCCTTCATGATCCTATTTGGACTTTTCTTGGCAAAGATACTGCAATGGTTTGGCATTTTTTTTCCTCCAGTATATTTTGTAGATGAGGAAACTGAGGCAAATGGGGTTAAGTGATTTGCCACACAGCAAGTAAATGTCTGAGGTCACATTTGAACTCTTGACTTCCTAATTCCAGGTCCAAATGCTTTATCTACTATGTCACCTATTAGCCCAAAAGAAAATAAATACAGTGTATGGAAAAGCCAAATTGTAAATTGTGGAAATTTCATCCTAGCTAGCAATGCCTGATACAAGTTTCTTGGGATAACTAGCTTCATTTTCATCTAGTAATATTTAGACCTACTTTGACCAGAGGCCTGTGCTGCCTCTAGCAAGAAAGTGTTTTCTCATAGCCTCTAACTCCCAAATATTTTGCACAATAATTAATATTTACTCAATGTAGTTTGCAAAATGCTTTTTCCCCCAACAACCCTGTGAAAAGTGCAAGTATTATTGTATATATTTTACAGATCAGAAAACTGAGTGTGTATTAGTGTATACGTGTATATGTGAAAAGGATACTTTATTACCTTCAAAGTGCACCTTTAATTGTATATGTGTATGGGGGGAGGGATGGGAAATGTGTTAAAATAAATACACAAATAGTTTTAACATAATACATATAGGAGGTCAAAAGCGTTATAAGAAATTGGAAAGGGAGGAATCTCTTCTAGTTGAAGGGGATCAGGGAAGAACTGAAAGATCAAATTGCCTGATGAATTGTCCTCTTCATGTTTCAAACACTGAGGATGGTCACCAGAGACTAGGTAGAGTGAAAAAGTTCACAGGATCTAGGTTATAAGAGACCACAGAGGCCATCTAACCTACCTCATACCCCAAAGGAATCTCTACTACATTACCTAGAAAGAAGTAAAATACTGACTCCCAGTCACTAGAGAAAGAACTTAGACTGCTCATCCCAGACCAAAATTGTCTGGCATTTTCTTCACTCTCTCCAAAAACAACTCTAGAAGGTAGTCCCTTCTCCTTATTCCTCTACTTTTTTTTTTAGGTTTTTGCAAGGCAAATGGGGTTAAGAGGTTTGCCCAAGGCCACACAGCTAGGTAATTATTAAGTGTCTGAGACAGGATTTGAACCCAGGTACTACTCCTGACTCCAGGGCCAGTGCTTTATCTACTGTGCCACCTAGCCACCTAGCCACCCTCTTATTCCTACTACTAATTCTTGCTTTTGGCTATACTGCTTCCTCCAGAATTTCTTAGCCTCCTTGTGGATAACAATCCTTTCTTCTCCTTAGTCACCTAAAGCAATAGATTAGTATTTTGAAGAAACTTCACTAGTCACTAAGGGGGAAAAATAATAGCAACTTATAGAGAAAGAGTAACTAAGGGCTGTAGTGGATAGCACTCTAGGCCCTGAGTCAGAAAGACTCATCATCATGAGTTCAAATCCAACCTGAGATACTCACTAACTGAGCAAATCATTTAACCCTCAGTTTCCTCACCTGTAAAATGAGCTGGAGAAGTAAATGGCAAACTGCTCCAGTGTCTTTTCCAAGATTTGGACAAAGCTGAAAAATGACTAAACAACATGCCAAAATAGAGAACAGAATTGATAAACTACAGTTCCTTGGAATTAAATCCTAAAACACCCCTAATCTAGAGTCAGAAGACTTCTCCTCCTCTGGGCTCTTGGCTATTCAGAAGGATTTGTGAGTGTGTCTTCTCTGTCACTGACTTGAGCCCATATTGGCTACATTCCCACCCTTGTTAAGGAGCCAGTCATTAGTAGTACGGTTCCATTTAACCACTTAATATCAATTAGCTTTTACAAAACTTCAAAGACATAGCCAATACAAACATATCCAGTACATACTCTCCTCTATACCACCCCAACCCCTTGGGGGGAGGGGAGGGAAAGTTGACTTTACTTAGTTTTTTTTTTGTTCCTACATAGCATAAGCTTCATTACCAGGTTCATTTTCATGTCTGATGGATGAGGCCTTGTCTTTTGATTGGGAAGCCCAAAGATCCTCTTAAAGGTCACCCCTTGCCCTTTGGGGCACAAATTTGGTGCTGGCTATAATAATCAGTTCTGAATATGAGTTCTGAATTTGAGTTCTGAATTCAAGGTTCCTGTGACTCTCTCTAGATCTTTTGAAACTAACTTCACTAGACATGATAAGGGAAGGAGTAACTGAAATATTCCAGAAGGGCATGAGACAGATATACAATAATTGAAGTTGACAGGCCTTTTTGAACATCTCCATAGCCAAAGAGCATCTCTTCAATATTTGGTTTGCTGACTGAAACCAGTTACAAAAGGTCTATCCATGCCCCACAGTCTCTCCAAGGGACTCTCTTTTCATGTCACGATGATTCTTCTGGAAAAAGGTTTCCGAAATTCTTCACGTGAAGAAATGACATTCCAAGGGTTTTGGAAAAGATGTACAGAGGCTTCCAGTTAAGAAGGTAACATGAAATATTCTAGAGGAGCCCAGTTCCCCCAGTAAAGCCTTACAACGGTTTTTAAAAAAGCCTAAACAAGTGATTAACAAAACCAAAAGGAAACACTAGTTAGCTTTTCCATGCAATCCAATATCCCTTAATTCAATTCTAAGCTATTTGAGGGAAAGACTTTTGCCTCTTTTTTTATTCCTCACTTGGCATAATGCCCATACATAGTGGGTACTTAATAAATGTTTAAGGCAGCCAGCTAAGTGGTATAGTGAATGGAATCTAGGCTGAGAATCAGGAAGACTCATCCTTGTAAGTTCAAATATGGCCTCAGAGACACTGAAAAAGTTGCTTAATTCTGTTTGTGGAATGGAGATTCCTCATTTGTAAAATGAGCTGGAAAGGGAAATGGCAAACTTATCCAGTATCTTTGTCAAGAAAACTCCAAATAGTTGGGTTGGACTGGAAGAGTTGGACTTAATGAAAAGAATTCAACAACAATAACAACAATAACAACAATTTATTCATTAACTAAACAAGAAAAAGACAATTCTGAGGTTCCATGCCCATTGTTCAGTCATTCAGTTGTGTCTAACTTCTTATGACCCTGCGAACCATAGCAAACCAATATAGTTCATGGGGTTTTCTTGGCAAAGATACTAGATTGGTTTTCCATTTCCTTCTCAAGATTGGCCAAAAGAATAAGGAAAGAAAAATAACCATAATTGGAGAGGTTATAGGAGAATGGGAACATTTATACTCTGTAGGTGAATATGTGAAGTCACATTCTAGTTTGGGAAACAGTATAGAATTATATCCAAGCAATTACTAAATTACACATATTTTTTAAAGCATCAGTACCATTATTAACCATATACCCTAATGAAGTCCAGAACAATGGAGATGGATTATATATATATATATATATATATGTATATATATATATATATATATATATACACACACACACACGTGTGTGTATATCTGTGCATATATATGTGTATGTGTTTATATGTATTTATGTATGCATATTCATCATTTCTATTGTAAAAAAGAAAGAAAATGACCCTTTGGGGTCAACCCTCAAGATCACACCCATGTTCATGGGTGTCCAGAATACTTCTACAGTTGTCTTGGGTCACAGGATTAGGGTAAAGATAAAATGAATAGTTAGAAATATAGGCGACTGGGATTCCTTCCAGTTCTGATGTTGTATTAGTTTACATTGAGACAGTAATCCCAAGACACCATTTTGTTGTAGACTGAGTTTAGCCTTCTATGCTGGCTCTGGGAGAGTAAAGCCCAGAGGGATGCTAATTACAACAATGGTACACCTGTCGATACTTGATCTGGACCTGTGCTCACATATACTTTGTTTTTTTGTTAATTATATTTTACTTATCTTTTCAAATTAAGATTCTGAGACCATTTGTCTTCTTTCCCTCATATCAATCCCATCCCTCCAATTGAGAAAGCAAGAAAAACGAATCCTACTTGTCACTATGCCACATATACTTTGAAAAGAAATCCTCCATGTATTGGGCTGGGGTTTCTTACAAATACCCTCTAAGTCTTGTGGGGACAATATGATTGCTTACTCTTGCCAGAGGAACCCTCCAAGCAAAATAATTTTAGCACCACAAATTCACTCTGGGGTCCTGTGCCCTAGAGGCAGAGTAAGTTTAGAGCAAAGTGGTAAAGAGATGAGTATGACCAGTTCTAGGATGATAGCACCCAAGAGAGGGGAGAAATGTCTGGATGACTGGTCCTCAGAAAAAAAGGAAGCTATGACTCTGAAGGTGTTCCAGAAGGAGGCAGACACAGCCACCGGTCCTTGGCAGCTTTGGGGGCCTGTAGCAAAGGTAGTTCTCAGCCCCCATCTCCTAGCCACCAGCCTCTACCTGGCCTGGGTTGCTTGCCTCCTAATTGCATGCAGCACACCCTGGCAGGGGTGAGAGCCAGTGCCAGGCCCTGCAGCAGTACATAGTAAGGGGAAATCAGCCCATTGCTCTAATAAAGAAATAATTCGGTTACCTCGAATTTCCTTGTCAGCGTCTTTTATTAAATGCAGGAGCAGCTTGCCTATTAGGAGCATGAAGATTAGCTCTAGTTCCTCCAGTGGAGATGCCTTGTTCCTTGCCTGCTTTACCAATCAAGTTGTTAAGGAGATTAGGAATGGGGGGGAGGGTGGAAGGGGGAGAGGAGGAGAGAAAAGGGTGGGGGAAGGAAGGAGAAAATACAAATCCGGGCCTGGTAAGAAAGAAAGAAAAAAACAATAGAGCAGCCCAGACGATGTGAAGATGGGAGTTCAGGGCTCTGGCCCCTTTTGCATTCATCACGTTCCCTAGTCTCATCAGAACGCAATACATTACAGTTTCATTTCACAGCCTGGTTTCCCATTCAGTTTCTATCCCCCCCCTCAATACTTGGCTGAATAGAAAAGCACAATCATCGAGATAAAATAAATAGGGATGGAGGCAGAGGAGAATTTGCAGGCTCCCAAAAGGGAAAGAAAAGCTCTGTGCTGAAGCTGGGGCTCCTCCATTGATGTTTAGCATGGATTGTTAAAGCCTAGAGGTGAACAGGCTTCTACAGAGAGGAGTCTCTCTAGACTGGAAGGTTTTTGGAAAGCTGGAGTTAACCAAGGCAGAAGGGACAATTGAAGATATGGGACAGAAGGGGAACAGATTTGCGGGAGGGGAGCCAAGCTAACAATAATTAGAGCTATTATTTATCTGGGCTGCTACAAGATGACACGTGCTGAGTGTGAAATCGGGAGTTCAAATTCAGCCACAGACGTGTACTAGCTGTACAAGTCTGGGCAAATGACTTAACCTTGTTTGCCTCAGTTTCTTCATTCATAAATGAATTGAAGAGAGAAATGGAACTTACACTCCTATATCTTTGCCAAAAACACTTCAAAAGGGGTCATGAAGAATTGGACATGACTGATATGACTGAACAACAACATCATTTATCAAGTGTTTTAAGGTTCTCAGGATGTTTTTGCATAGTTTATCTCATTTGATCTTCACAACAGCACTGGGAGTAGGATTATTTTTATTCTCATTTTACAGCTGAAGAAACTAAGGCAGAGAGAACTCAAGGTCACGCAGCTAGTAAGGGTATGAGGTGGGATTTGAGCCAAGATCCTCTAGCTGTCCCAAGGAGTCTAGCAACTACTTTTTTTTTTTTCTGGAAGAATGGAAAGTATAATCAGAACTAGAGTGAGAAGTAAGGATTTACCATAGTCTTGGGTCTCTGGTGAGAAGGTCTCAATTCTTGAATAATAATGATAATCAATGTTGTTGAGTCATCTCTGACTCTTTGTAACCCTCTTAGGGATTTTCTTGGTAATGATACTAGAGAGGTTTCCTCTCAGTTCTTTTAGGCTCACAAAACTTGTAAGGGTCTAAGATCAGACTTGAACTCAGGTCTTTCTGACTTTGGATCTGACCTTCTATCTACTGCTATGATGATGATTGTTGATGATGGTAATGATGAAGATGATAGTGATGATTGGTGATGATGATGATAAAGAAGATAATGCTAATGCTAAAGCATTTATATAGTTCTTCATACCTTACAAAGCACCTTATATATGTTATCTCATTTGATCCTAATAACAGTCCTGGGAGATAGGTGGTGTTATTATGACCATGTTGCAAATAAAGATATTGAAGCTGAGAATGACTTAGCCAGGGTCACAGTAATGAACTGTCTAAGGGAAGAATATAAGGTCAAATCTTCCTGAATCCATGTAGTGTGCTGCTCAGCTGCCTTATTTTTATGTCCTGCTCAGGCTGCTGTCTGACTGTGCCAAATTTTGTTTCCTTGATGAAAGTCTAAAAATGAGGTCAGTGACTCCCTTCCCTGACTTTGACCCAGACTCCAGTTTAGCCTCAGGCAAGGCTATTTGGCAAATCACCATTCTTGACCTACTCCCCTTGCTCCCAGCTAAAATGTTAGACCTTAAGACTTCCCTCTGGACTGAAATTCTTTGGATTTCTTTCACAACAGTTGGCCCTAAAGGCTCAACTAGAACTAAGAGAAGATCACTCTTGGCCAAGTATGGGCCATAAAGGTGTATCTCAAGTGTCACATCTGGTGGCCGGACCTTAAAGTGTAGTTTGACTGAGATTTCTAGGATAAAGAAACATTTTTAAACCTATATAAACAGACTTTGAGCATTCCCAGATCACCTAAGATGAGGATACCTATGTAGGACTTGCTTCTGAAAGAAGAAATTTCCTATTTTTCTACTTGGGGATAGAAAAATCCATTGTTCTACATTACTACATTGCTGGAATAGGGTTTGTCTTTAAAACCATCAAACAGGAATAATCTCTTACCAGTTGTGTCCAAGGGACAAAAGTCCTGCAGCATATATCCTATGAACTAAGTTGAGTAGAGGGAAAGAGTTACCTTCTCCTTCTTCTTTTCAATTTCTGAGGTGTTGAAATGAGCTTGGGCTCTGGGTATGTTTCCTTTGTCATTTTCAGATCTAGGTACAGGTAGTAGTTCCTAGAACTGAGTGAAGGAGGCATGGTACCCTTGCAGGCAGGATTCCAGGCATCCTTGAGAAGCCAGAATGCTGGGATAAAGTCCAGGTTGGGGACGGGAGAAGGGGGAAACTTGGTGCATCTCTGCTATATAATAACTGAACAAAGAAGTAAACCCAATTTCCCTTACTTCCTCAGAGACTGAGGTGGTATGGAGGGGGGATTGTGTTACCATGTTTTAGAATTTTTGCCTTTTAGTGTAAAAGGTGGTAAAATGAAAAGTAGTAAAATGAAAGTGGGATACTAGAATACCCCTTAAACTTGGAGAGCACTTATTGGTGGGGGTATAAACCAATGACAATGGCTACTCACTCTCAATTCCCCTTAAAAATATTGGAGAATCCTACAGAGGAATTAAATGTAATGTAGTCAGCCTTCAGTCAATGAGAATTAGTATAGTTGCTCTTATACCTAATTACTTGGCACATGAAAGTTAATGGGTGAATAGAGTCTAAGGTGAAGTTTCAGGGGTGGCAAAATTCAGAGAAATGTTTAGTTTCATGTGATTCTATGACAATACATACTCTGTCATGAAGTTGCTAAAATTGAACCTGAAAATGAAGCTATAACTAAAGCAATGCAACAGCGGCTTTGTGCCAAAGTACCATCATTTAGAAGATGTTGACAATGCTAGCACCCCTTCTGCAGCAGTGAAACAATGAAATTTAGTATTTAGTTAGGAAGAAAAATTCATTAAAATAGGAAGTTAGCTGATGTGACATTTTCCTACCTTGTCATCAACTTCCTGATTGTGCCATTTTCCTTCCTATTTCCATCATTCTACTTCTGACTTTTATGGGAGATATACATGGAATAAACAGTGGGAGAAGAAAAAAAAAGACTCAAATCCTCTGAGAAGGTTGAAAAATCTCAGCCAGGAGAATTTGATCATTTGAATCAAAGATATGATGTTTATGTTTCCATTTTTCCCCACTGAGTAATTCTTGTCTGGTGTTCCAAGTGTAGGCTAAATGATCTACTTCTAAAAGGATAAGGTGAATGGACTTGAAGAATGTCTTTCCATTCTCCAGGTTGTTTCAGACCATGAAGTATACCCAAAGAAAACAAAAATGAGACTTCAATGGAGAAAATTAAGGGATTCAAAAGTAGAGGGAGGGAGTCTTGTCAAGATAATAGAGAATGAATGGGGGCATTACACAGAAAAGAAAGAGTAGGAAGATGATGACTCCATGATTAGGACTTAAAAATTGACTGAATATGATCACAGACTGTCTTTCTCTAACTGTTATCCCCAGTGCTGAGTCTAGCACTTGGAACTTGGTAAAAATAAGAGTTCAATAAATACTTTTTCATTACTTTCATAACTTCTGGTTTATAGCTCTCTGATCCTTCTAATAAGTGCCATTTTTACTTTATGAAACAAACACCTTTTTCCATTTAAGGAAAATTTTAAGGATATGACAGAGGGAGGGGAAAATCAGCAATAAGGAGGGAATTTGGGAAGTGTTTCAAAATGAATGCTTGATAATATTCTGATTCATAATAATACTGAATATTTCACAGTTAAAATTTTGTTTTTTTATTTTCTTTTTCGGGGGGGTCACATGCTTTTACTTTTACAATTCTAGATATTGGTTGCTCTTCAAAGTTTTTAGGATTTTCTTATAGATCCTGGAGATCAAAGTCAAACAATTAAATTGTTCCTGTTCAAAAAATTTGACTTGAGGCTCTTCTAGAAGAGAAGGGAGCTGAGTGGTGAATTAAATAGTTGAGGGAACTGAGGTAGACAGAGGAAGACAGTTCCCAAAGAACCATGTAGGAAAGTCACAGAATCTGTCAGGAGAAGAATCATCCATTAAAGGTCAAAGGAAGAAAAGAAAAAGAGTTGGTGACTCCCCGCTCAGGCAAAGTGGAGTTCATATTTGTCAACTTGTTAATAATAAAGGAGAGATCTTTTCTCTTCCTGGCACATATATCCAAAACATAACAGAGAGCTTTTGAGACTTATTCAAATAGATAATAATAACCTACTTCTAGTGAGTCACAGTGGGCACAAATGTCATTGACAAAAGGATCCTAAAAAGCATCATCAACCCTCAGGAAGTCTTCGGCAAGAAAGTGAAGACCATAGGGGCACTGGCTCTGTTTTCATTACAGGAGTTCATTGAAAGCAAGAGAGAAAGAGAGAAAAATCAATTTGGGAAGTGAACAGCTGGCTATGAAGATGTTGTCTGAGAATGTGATTTGTATTGTTGGACCACAGCTTAAAACATAGGGATGACAGATTCCTGGCCAGAGATGGTATACATCTAACAAAGGCTGGTAAGAGTGTATTTGCTAAATGTCTTGCAAACCTAATAAAAAAAAATCTCTAAAATAAAAAGGTTAAGGGAAGACTGACTATGTATATTTTCCAGGTTGACTAACATGGAGACTATTTACAAAGAAGAGAGAGGAACAAATGAGATATTCAGACATTCACAGGATTAAAAAAAAAATCCAACAATCTAGTAGTAAAACCCTCAACTTCCAATGTCTACTATACATAAAGATGAAGTTCAGGCAATAAATAGAGGTAGTAATAATAAATATAATAGCTAGTATTTGTATAGTATTTTGATATTTGCAAAGTACTTTATAAATATTTTATCCTCATAATAATCCTGTTATTTAAGTGCTATATTACTCCTATTTAATAAATGAGGAAATCAAAGAAGACAGAGGTTAAGGGATTTGCTCAGGTTAAACAGTTGAGGCTGGATTTGAACTCAGTTCTTCCTCACTCCTAGTCTAGCTCTATCCACGGTAGCATTAACTACCCCCTCCCAAAAGAGAGGTATCATTGAAACTTGGTTCTGAATGGGTATTCCTAGTTCACAAGAAATCAGATGAGTAAAGGTGGAAGTGAATTGACTCTGTATTTTAAGAAGGTATATTCTTATGGGAAAGTCAAGAACCAGAGGGAAGAAGCTTAATGGAAAATATTTGGTTGGAAATCAATGAAGGGAGAAAAGAGAAGGGATTTTGTGATTGGAGTATACTACAAGCCACTTGGACAGAAAGAGGAAATAGATGAAGAGATTGGGATACAAGCAAACAAACCAGGGGCAGTCATACTGAGAAGACTAATTATCCATCTATTGATTCTCTCCCCCCTCCATCTCTCTCTCTCTCTCTCTCCCCCTCTCTCTCTCCCTCCCTCTCTTTCTCTCCCCCTCTCTCCCTCTCTGCCTCTCTCTCTCAAAATCAGAGTAGCTAATGACTTATTGATTTGCTTTAGTGACAATTTCCTTCTTCAAATAAAGGTGAAACTAAGAAAGAGAAATTTTATTGTGGATCTTATTTTTACGAAGAGGGAGAATCTGATTGCTAGGGTGAAAATGATGACAACTTGGGGGAAGTGATGACTCCATCCTAGAGTTTGTGAGATACAAGAAGAAGGAAATCTGATTATAGCTTGATAGGGATTCTAGGTAGAAAGCACATTTCTAATTGTTTAGAAGAAGGTGAGGGAATCTCACTAAAAGACACAACTTAGATAATACGGTTAATTGAGTACTGAGCCTGGAGTCAGGAAGATTGGAGTTTAAATCCAACCTCACATGCTTATAGTTCTGTGACAATGGATAAGTCATCCTTTTGCCTGTTTTTCTCAACTGTAAAACTGGAAGCACCTACTTCCCAGGATGTGGTGAATAAGATAATATTTGGAAGTGCTTCTAATAGATCTCCATCTCAAAGACATTTTTTAAATGGGAAAAGGACCTATTTGTACAAAAATATTCAAAGTAGCTCTTTTTGCAGTGGAACAGAATTAGAAACTAAGGGGATGATCATCAGTTGGGAAGTGACTGAACAAATTGTGGTATATGATTGTGATGGAGTACTATTATGCTATAAGAAATGATGAGCAGGATGATTTCAGAAAAACTTGGAAAGACTTACATGAACTGATGCAAAATGAAGTGAGCAGAATGAGAAGTCAGTAATAACTATATTGTATGATCAATGACTGCAAATGACTTTAGCTATTTTCAATAATGCAAAAATTCGAGACAATTCTAAAGACTCCTGATGAAAAAAGCTATCCACCTCCAGAAAAAGATAAGAGTTTGAATGCAGATCAAAGCATACTATTGTTCACTTTCTTTATTTTGTGTGTGTTTTTGTGATCTGTATTTTCTTTTACAGCTTGACTAATATGGTCATACATTTTGTATAATTGTACATGCACAATATACATCAAAGGAGAGGGAAGGGTAGGAAGAAGGGAGAGCATTTGGAACTCAAATTTAAAAAATAAATGTTAGAATTGTTTTGGCATGTAATTGGGAATAAAAATATTATTCAACAAATTGTTATAAGTGCTTTATAAGTCTTAAAACACTATATAAATGCCATCTATTATTATTATTATTATTATTATTATTATTATTATTATTATTATTATTATACCATGGACTAAAATGGCAAAAGGAAAGCTAACCTAGATGGGATAGAAGATATTTAAGAATGAAATTATGAAGATAGAGTAGGAAAAATTCAAGTGAGGATGAAAAATTGGAATTGTCTGAAGGGAACAATAAGAATGCAATAAGAACTTACCACCTAATTTGCCTTTATATATCTATTCACTCATTCACTCATTTATCCATCCATCTATCCACCTACCCTTCCTTCCTTCCTTCCTTTCTTCCTTCCTTTTGTTTATGCATGCATTCATTTATCCACTCATTCATTCATTTATTCATTCGTTCATTCGGCATTTATATCTCCCTATCTTGCCCAGGTTGGAAATACAATGGACATGATCCCAATGCTTATTGGCATGAAAGCATTAACATCAGTTTGAGATTTTCTCACATCTGGTAACCTATTTTTGAAGGAAGAAAGGAAGGAAATAAGCATTTATTAGGGATTTACTATGCACTGGGCACTGTGCTGGGTACTTTACAAAAGTTATTTAATTTGATCCTCATACTAATCCTGTAATATTGGTGGTATTATTGTCTCCATTTTACAGTTGGGTAAGGTGAAATAGATAGAGGCTAAGTGACTTACCCAGGATCATATAACTAGTAAGTATCTGAGGTTGGATTTGAACTCAGGTCTTTGGGACTCTAGGTTCAATTCTTCTAGTTGGGCTCACCATATTGACTTCAGAGTTAGTGTAGACATTTGGTCAGCTTTAGAGCTACTTCAACTTTGGCCTCCTTATATGCAGGGATTGTAGGTTTGTAATATCATGTCCAGCCAACTTAGGTTTCTAAAAAGAATTGTGCAGAAAATGGAAATCAGGCCAGATAACAGAAAACATGGAGCTGTAGGGAGCTATTTGGATAGTACAGAGCTGAAGTGAAAATGAAAGGACCATTCAGCAATACCACAAAATATTCCATATTTTGATGTCATTATCTGGAAGAGTGTTATAGAAGTCACAGTACTGTTCCATATTTGATTTCTTTGTCAATGTGTACTTCCAAATCTTTTGTGTCTTAAGCATTTCTTTTGTGCAAAGGAAATAAATAGCTGTCATATAGCTGATCTACATTTTTAAATTGAGTACCTTTGTATTCCTTTTTGAGAAAAACCTCAACATGAGCCAAAGTTAAACTTAAATGATTTTTCCCTGGGGATTAGGAGGAAAGAGCCAGAGTGTGAGAAAAAGAACCTGAAACCACTCTTCAAAGGCCAGGATCTCCTAGAAATGAACCAGGCTTAAATATAAATCCAGAATTTGAGCCCCTTAGTCAGTGAGAGCTTCCTCAGCCCCCTAGATAAGCACTGATCTCTTTTTACAAAGATATGAACCTCTAGAAAGGGAAACAGTGATTACAAAAGGCCATCATGTCTTCTTCATCAATCATAGGCCATGCCAGACTAACCTCTTATCATTAATTATCCAACTAATAGACAAAAGGAATGATGTAGCTTTAGCTTACCTAGATCTTAGCAAAGTTTTTTTTTTATTATGCCTGTGAACTTGGAGACATCTCAACTATATGATAGTACAGTTAGATATATTCAGAACTGATTGGTTGGCTGGCATTCAAGGAGAAGTTTATGGTTCAGTGTCCCTATAATAGTTAACTATCTGGTAGAGTATACCCCCAGTTATCTCTGCTTAGCCCTGTGCTATTTACTATTTTTATTAATGACTTAGAGAAAAGAATAGATGGCATGCTCATCAAATTTGTGGATGACATAAAGCTTGAGCTAACCCACTGAACAATAGAGTTAAGATCCAAAAAGATCTTGACAGGCTAGAGTATTTGGTTGAATCTAATAAGATGAAATTCAATAGGTAAAAATATGTAAAGTAAAAAAATAAAACCAAACCACCAGCACAAGATGGGAAAGGTATGATCAGACATCAGTTGATTGAGAAAAGATCAATAAAGAGAGTGCTCAGCCTGAAGTCATAAAGACCTGAGTTTAAATTTGCCTCAGTCCCTTACTAGCTGTGTGACCATCCAGCAAATCATTTAACTTCTGTTTGCCTCAGTTTCCTCATTTGTAAAATATAGGGCAGATAGTTGGGGCTGTGGCTGGAATGCCTAGTTTGTAGTCAGGAAGACTTCTCTTCCTGAGTTCAAATCTGGCCTCAGACACTTATTAGCTATGTGACACTGGGCAAGTCACTTAACTTTATTTGTCTCAGTTTCTTCATCTGTAAAATTAGCTAAAGGAGAAAATGGCAAACCATTTTGCCAAGGAAACCCCCCAAATGGTCATAAAGTATGAGACATGACTGAAAAAATGATTAGAAAGTAACAACAATAACCATAAAAATGTGGATAATAATAGTGTCTACCTCCCAGGATTGTTAATAAAGATCACAAGAAATAATAATTAGAAAGCACTTTATATACAAAGTATTGTAGAAATGCCAGTTATTATTATTATTATTATTATGGTCCCACTTTACTCTGCCCTCACCAGACCTCATTTGGAATAGTGGCTTCAGTTCTGGGTGCCCCAACTTAAGAAGGAGGTAGATAAACTGAAGGAGACAACCAGGATGAGGAATGGTCTTGAATCCATGCTGTATGAAGACTCATGAAAGGAACTTAGAAAATTTAAAAATAGCCTGAAACGGGATATGATACTTATATTTAAGTATCTGAACCTGCTTTTTTGCTTAATCCTAAGAGGAGAGAGCCAGGTACAATGGGTAGAAGTTAAAGAGGTTGGTTTGGACTTGGTATTGGTACAAACTCCTAACAACTACAGTGACTACAAAGTGGAATGTCTTTCTTTAAGAGGTAGAAGGATCCCTGTTTCTTGGAGCAGAGGTTAGCTGTCCACTTGGCAGATATATGACAGTGGTGATTCCTTTGGCTTGCTTAGATGACTAAGGGGAATCCATTTCAGCTCATAAATTCTGTGATTACATCACTCTAGCTCACCCAAGTGAGCCCTGCTGAACCCTCCCCAAGGCAGACAATGGTGGCCTAAATGGGGCCTGAGATCTGAGTCCCCACCAGACACCCATCAATAGAATTGCTCCAGGCAACAAAATTGCTACATGTGGCTCTGAATGAAAGTCACAATCGGTGATGCAAACTTAGACTCTGAATTGATAGATGCCTAAATGTCCCTCCAATTCCCAAGAATAATTCAGTCTGTTAAATACTAGTATTCACATTGACTTGAATAAAATTGATCAATGACTAATACCAGGTCTATTGCTGTGTGTTTTTGTAAAAATAAAAGTGATCAAAATGATCATTGGGTTGCTGTTGTGTTACTGCTAAAATCCATATTTCTACATAGTTAACAGGCTCTACTTTATGATTATTCATAAAAATGTATATGGTCCCCACACATATGGATTTCTGATCTTGGGGCCCATGGCTGAAAAAAATTTGGATGACCCAGGCATTTTTATTAACCTTGATTAGCAGGCATGGTCCTAGGTTTATATTGCTCTTTTTTGGTAATGAGAACCACATCAGAAAAAAGCTTGACATTGGGAAAAAACACTGAGTCCATCTGTAAAACAGCAATGGTAAAAAAAAAAAAATCTGCCAGGTGGTGAACATCTGAACCCCCTGAAGCCTAGATTCTTCTAAGAATACAGAAAAATCAGAACAAATCATAGATTTAGGTCGACAAGCTACCTTAAATTATACTCAGTCTAAAATAAGAATTTTTTTTTTTTACAAGTGAGAAACTGAAATCCAGAGAGGTCAGATATCTTGTCCACAGTCACAAGAGTGATAAGGGGAAGAGTCGGAATTTGAACCCATTTCCTCTGACTTTGAAACCAAGTCTTCCACTCTACCACACTATCCTATCTTGCTATAATCTAATGAGAGAACCAGGTTTTTGTTAAAGTGAGGACAAAGGACTATTGGCTGATCAAAATAAGAAAGTCTGTTGACTGGAGGGCATGAGAGAATTTATGGAAATTTGCTGTTGTTCAATTGTTTTAGTCAGGTCTGACTCTGTGTGACCTCTATTTGGGGTTTTCTTCACAAAGATACTTCCTTCTCCCATTTTACAGATGAGGAAACTGAGGCAAGTAGGGTTAAGTGATTTATCCAGGATTACACAGTAAATGTCTGAGATTGGATTTGAATTCAGGTCTTCTTGGCTCCAGGTCAGGCACTCTATCCAGATGCCACTAAGACACCTGGCTATCCTAATTCATGGAATAGGTGTTCCAAATAGCACAGTGGACTAGGCTAGGAGATGGGAGAACTTTGTTAGAATGAACCTAAGTAGGAATAAGAACAATCAGAAGAAGAATAATGAATGTTCATGAGAAGTTGCTGTTTATCTTTTCATTTTTTTAAGGTTTTTTTGCAAGGCAAATGGGATTAAGTGGCTTGCCCAAGGCCACACAGCTAGGTAATTATTAAGTGTCTGAGACCGGATTTGAACCCAGGTACTCCTGACTCCAGGGCCGGTATTTTATCCACTGCGCCACCTAGCTGCCCCTATCTTTTCATTTTTGAAGAGGATCAATGATCTCATGTAATGATGTTATGTCTCCCATGATAATTATTAAAGTGAGGTAGAGTTGCACAAAGTCATCAGACTCATTCTCTCTTTCAGAGTAATCAAAGACTAGTCACAAGAGAAAATCAAAATGACTGGTGATGACCCAGGATGGAGTAGAATACTGACATTTGTGTTAACTGTCTTTGTGACTGTTGAAACAAATTATTCTGTCACCCACTCCACCAGAGAAAGTCTTTACATGCATGGAGTAGACATCCCCCTAACTCACTGATGGGTTTGAGACCTGTTGGTTACTCTCAGCCTGATTTAGCCTCTGCTAAGGTGATTTTACCAGAGTATGGGAACTGTTTATATTACAACTCCTTGGAGCCACAGATAAAGGTTGAGGGAAGCTGAGTACAAAAGGTAGAGGAAGACCTTTGCAAAGGGCTTGGCAAATTCTCACACTAGAGCTGCTGGTCCTCCCTTAACACCCTTATTATACACCCCATCTTTTGACATAGTGTAGACATGAAGGCAGTGAGAATAAATGGCCAAGATCAGAGAAACAAGACAACAGAAGGTCTTCCATGATATGGTATGTTTCATCAGTGCAAGACTTAAAGAATTAATTGATCCCAAATCCCATTCAGAATTTGAATCTTTAGTATTTTGGTGAGTGCTTCCTTGATGTTATGCCCCAATTTATCTTTTGAAACTTGGATGAAAATGCTAGACCTTCAGACTATGAGGAGGGGCAGAGGGAGGAGCAAATAATCTGAAATTAGACTTTGTAGATCTATTCTGATCTTTCCACTTTACAGATGAGACGCCAGGAAGGTAACAGATTCTCTTGTTAACTCAATATTTTTTCATAATGACTGTATTATTTCAGAGCTAGACATTCCTTTGCACCTCTTCCAATACATACCAAAAATCCCCAAAATTTCACTTAAGGAGTTCTTCATGCTCTCTTGAGTTCCTAGACTTCTAGTGTGATCACATATATTGGCAGAACCCTAAGGAGCCTCACATAACTATTTGCTCTTATTTAGGTACAACAGCAAAATTGCTTAAATTCAGAAATCAGAGCAGAATGCTCCTGTTCTGTCATTAAGATTCATATCTGGGCAGCTGGATTCATACTCCAGTGACACAGTGAATAGAATACTGGCCCTGTAGGCAAGAGGACCTGAGTTCGAATGTGACCTCACACACTTAATAATTACCTTGCTGTGTCACCTTGGGCAAGTCACTTAACTCCATTGCCTTACCAAAAAAAAAAAGATCCATACCCCAATGGTACTTCAATCATACATCTGGATTCAGAATATTAGAGAGCAACAAGCTCATCCTAGACAGCCTTGATTGTCTTATGACATCTTGGTTAGTCAGTTTGCAATTTTTCAGTCATTTCAGTCATGTCTGGCTCTTCACTACTCCATTTGGGATTTTCTTGGCAAAGACACCAGAGTGGTTTACCATTTCCATCTCCAGCTTATTTTACAGTATCTAGATTTAAGCATATTTGTGTGAAGAATATGGACCTTAGGAATAATAGGTAGTAACAGGAAGATACTGAGGAAAAGGATTTGGTCTTATTGGTAACAGTCTAAGGAGATAGATTCAGGTCAAGTCAGCAAGCATTTATTAAAATCCCAAGGTCTATTATTATGTGTATAGGGACTGTGCTATGTCCTGAGTGTATAAGTAACATAAAAACAGTTAAAAACTCTCAAGCAGCTCACATTCTAATGGGGAAGACAAAATGTGAACAGTTACATACATACAAGATATAAACCAGAGAGGGGAGGCATTACAGCATTAAGAGAGACCCAGAAAAGGCTTCTTAGAGAAGAGGGGATTTTTAGGTGAGTCTTAAAAGAATCCAGGAAACAGAAATGAAGAGGAACAGAATTCCAGATCTGGCATGTATCCATTGAAAAGCCAGGAATGGAGAGATTTACGGTTTTATGGGAGGAACAGCGTGACAGTCAGTATCACTGAGGAGAAGAAAGTAATAATGATAATATCTAGCATTCATATGGACAGCTACTTGGTGCCATAGGATAGAGTGCCAACTGGGAGTCAAGAAGACTTCCTGAGCTCAAATCTAATCATAGATACTCCCTAGCTGTGTGACCTTGGCCTCAGTTTCCTCATCTGTCAAATGAACTGGAGAAAGAAATAGCAGTGAATAGAGCACCGTCCTTGAAGTCAGAAGGACCTGAGTTAAAATTTGACCTCAGACACTTAATAATTACCAGTTATGTGACCATGGGCAAGTCACATAATCACATTGCCTTAAATGAATAAAAAAATTTTAAAAAGAAAGAAATGGCAGACTACTCCAGCATCTTTGTCATGAAAACCACAAATGATGTTGCAAAAAGTCAGTCACAACTGAAAATTAAACAACATTTATATAGAACTTACATTGTGTTACTCGTTACACAAAGTGCTTTACAAATATTACCTTGATTCTCATAACAACCCTGGGAGGCAGGTGCTATTATTATTCCCCTTTTATAGACAGGGAAACTAGGCAAACAGGGTTAAATGATTTACCCAGGGTCACACAACTAGTAAATGTCTGAAACTGGATGTGGTCTAAGGTCTTTCTAATACCAGAGTTAGTGATGTGTTCACTGTGTCATGTGAAATACCATGCTGAATAAAAGATAACAAAATCATTTCTCCTCAAATCATATAAAAGGGGGAGAGCCATAAGTCTGAGGACTGGGTTCAAGGCCCAGCTCTGATATATTCTTATCATCTCTGGCACATCACTTAACCTTTGATGTTCCAGGTAGCTTTAATAATTACAGATGAGTTGCCAATCTTCATTATTTGAAGTAGGCTTCCCTTTGGGAATTTTCTCACCTGTGAAATCATGGGTCAGTACCCCCCAAAACTACTATTTCAGAGTGTTGTTGTGAAGCTTCAATGAGTTAATGTATGTAAAAGGCTTTGCAAACTTTAAATCCTCATATAAATGTCAGTTATTATTACACATGAATAAGTGTGAATTAATAGAATGCAAATTGTCTATATAAATGCTGAGGGGACATGGATTAATAGAGGAAGCAGAAGGGCACCAGTAACTCCCAACATTGATTTTATGACTCTGTGGTATAAAAAATCTGGCTGATTCAGGGAGATATAAACAAAATGGTTATAGACTGGGCTAGAGGAAGGAGGATCCAAAAAGCTGTTAAAGGGAATGGGAAGAAGCATAGGGCCCTTGTTTGGTGTAGTGACTGGGTGCTGTAGTGGTTTTGGAAGAGGGAACACTCTCAATTAGGATGTCATATGCCAATGAATCCACAAATCCAGTCTCTGGTCCATCCCTTCACTTTACAGGGGTGGAAACTGAGACTCAGAAAGGACCTTTTCTTAGGCTTATACAGCAAGTCAGCAGCTAGTTTGAGGACTCATGTCTCATAGCTCTTGGGACTTTCTTGTGTTCCATGCTTCCTCCAGGGGGCAACTTTCTCAGTGGCAGTTAAGTGGTGCAGTGAAGCCTGGAATCAGGAAGACCTGAGTTCAAATTCAGTCTCAGACACTAACTAGCTGTGTGATATGGGTTTATTAGTTGCTGCCTGCCTCAGTTGCCTCAACCATAAATGAAGAAAATAAGAGCAATTGCCTCATAGAGTTGTTGTTGGGGTCAAAAGAAATAATGTTTGCAAAGAACTTAGTATAGTGGTTGGAACACAGTGGGCACTTAATAAATGTTTGTTTGACCATCTCCCTCAGCTCAACTCCTCCCTCTCCATCATCCCCTCCCCCAAATATTGACAGAGAACTGGACTGGACTGCTTTTACCTTAGCAGATGGAAGGAGAGTTGGTGTTTTTCTTGCTGCTGTTGTCATTTCAGTCATGTCCAACTCTTTGCGACCCTATTTGGGGTTTTCTTGGCAAAAATACTGATCTGGTTTGTCATTTTATTCTCCAGCTCATTTTACAGATGAGGAAACTGAGGCAAACAGATTTGAATGACTTGCCTAGGGTCAAAAAAACTAGTAAATGTATGAGGCTAGATTTGAGCTCAGAAAGGTGATTCTTCCTGATTCTAGATCCAGTGCTCTATTCACTGCACCAGAAGATGAGTAATAAGGAGTTTAGGGAGAAATTGCAGCTCCCATGTAGAAAATTGCACCTCCCCATGGAGGGTATGAATAAATACTGAATAGGTGGGCTTAACTTGGCAAGATATGACTGCCATCTTGACTAGTCTTTCTGAAATAATAATAACTAATAATAACAGCTAGCATTTGCAATGTTTGAAGGGTTTTCTCAAATTCTTTTCCCCTGGCAATCTTGAAGGGCCCCTTACTATTTAAGGGTTGCACAGATCTAGTCTTGACAATAGTTTTTTGTTTTGTTTTTCAGGAGGATGGCTTACATGACCCTGGGAAGTTGTTTTTAGGTTCACAGTTCTGTGATATTTTGCAACTTGCCAAAATACAGTCAGCAGCTGCTCACACATTCCTGGAGCCTCTCCCACCAACCCATGAGGTGAACACAGAGAATAAAACAAAGAACTAGGCTGAGTTCCACCTCATTTCTCTTACCTCCCCCCCTTTTTTCCTAAGCAAGACATGCATTACCTTCAATAGCAGCCGTCATGGCAACCACCAATTATGGTCACATTCCTCATACTTCCTCCTTCCCATGGTTTCTCTTCTAGATATTTATACTAGAGATAACCATTGTCTAATTTCCAGTGGGATAGATGTCCCAAGTCTAGGACTCATAGGACTCTTCTCCTTCAGTATTCATAAAGAGATTCAGGATTTAGAGACACAGAAAACTTCTAATAATTGGGCCAGGCAAAGTTTTATGATTTATAGCTGTTAGACTGAATATACCTTGCATTGGTACCATTCTCCCTAATTCCATCCAGGGGCTGATGCCAGGGGTTGGTATAACCAATGTTTATGGCTTCAAGTCCCCTATGATGCCAGAGGACCTTCTTGCATGATTTGTACTGCTTTGAACTGTCCATAGCAGTATTGGTTCGGTTAGTCAAGGATCAGAAGAAGTGGATTATTGAAGACAAAAGTCAACAATCATTTATTGCTGTTTAGCTGTTTCAATCATATCCAGCTCTTCTTGACTCCATTTGGGGGCTCCTTGGCAAAGTTACTGGAGTGATTTGCCATTTTCTCCAGCTCATTTTGCAGATGAGGAAACTGAGGCAAACAGGGTGAAGTGATTTGTCAGGGGCCACTCAGCTAGTGAATGATTGAGGCAGAGTTGAACTCAGGTTTTCCTGCCCCCAGGTCTATTGCAGTACACTGTACCACTGGTTATCCCAGGTACTGTATAAGCATTGAGGATGGCAAAGACAGTCTCTGCATTTAGCAAATTCAGTCCTTTTTTAAATATAAATATTTTATTTTTTTCCAATTATATACAATAGTATAGATACCAATAGTATATATTATTAATAGCTACCAATCATTTTTTGCAAGGTTTTGGATTGTACAATTTTCCTCCCTCCCTCTTGTTCCCTCCCCCCATCCCCCAATAGAATGCAATCTGGTAGTCTTTACACTTGTTTCCATGATATGCATATATCAAAATTGAATGTGTTGAGAGAGAAAAACATATCCTTAAGAAAGAAAGAAAATATTAGAGATAGTAAAATTATGTAATACATAAGATGATCTTTTTTTTTAAAAAATTGAAGATAATAATCATTGGTCTTCATTTAAATTCCACAGTTCTTTCTCTGGGTACAGATAGAATTCTCCATCACAGTTCCCCTAAAACTGTCCACAATTTTTGCACTGATGGAATGTGCATGTCCATCAAGGTTGATCATCACCCCAGGCTGTTGTTATGTTCTTCTGGTCCTGCTCATCTCACTTGACATCAATTCATGCAGGATTTCCCAGACTTCTCTGAAATCCCATCTCTCCTGGTTTCTAATAGAACAATAGTGTTCTATCACATACATGTACCACAATTTGGTCAATCATTCCCCAGTTGATAGACATCCTCCTTGATTTCCAATTCTTTACCAAACAGAGCTGCTATGATTATTTTTGTACATGTGGGATTTTTACCCTTTTCAATCATCTCTTCAGGATATAGACCCAGTAGTGGAACTGTTCGATCCAAGGGTATGCACCATTTTATTGCCCTTTGGGTATAATTCTAGATTACTCTCCAGAAAGGTTGGATCAGTTCAGAGCTCTACCAACAATGCATCAGTTTCCCAAATTTCTCACACCCCCTCCAACATTGATCATTGTCCTTTCTGGTCAGATTGGCCAATCTGAGAGGTGTGACATGGTACCTTAGAGATGCTTTAATTTGCATTTCTCTAATCAGTAATAATTTAGAGCAATTTTTTATATGACTATGGATATCTCTGATTGTTTCATCTGAAAATTGCCTTGGCATATACTTTGGCTATTTGTCAATTGGGGAATGGCTTGATTTTTTTTTTATAAATTTGACTCAGTTCTCTCTATATATTTTAGAAATGAGTTTTTTGCCAGAAACCCTAGTTGTAAAAATTACTTCCCAATTTACTCTATTTCTTTTGATCTTGGTTGGAGTGGTTTTGTTTGTGCAAAAGCTTTTTAATTTAATGTATTCAAAATTATCCTATTTGTTTTTTATAATATTCTCTCTCTCTCTTCCTTGGTCATTAATTGCTCCTCCTTCTATAGATCTGACAGGTAAACTATTCCTTGTTTTCCTGATTTGCTTATAATAATGTCTTTTATGTCTAAATTCTGCACCCATTTTGATCTTATCTTGGGTGTGAGATATTGGTCTTTGCCTAGTTGCTACCATACTGTCTTCCCAGCAGTTATTTTTTTTCCAATTATATACAATAGTAGTTTCTACCAATCGTTTTTTGCAAGGTTTTGAATTGTACAATTTTCCCCAGCAGTTTTTTATTGAAGAGTGAGTTCCTATCCCAGAAGCAGGACTTTTTGTGTTTATCAAACAGCAGATTACTATAATCATGCCCTGCTATCTCTTTTGCACCTAGTCTGTTCCACTGATCTACCACTCTATTTCTTAGCCAGTACCAGACAGTTTTGATGACTGACGTTTTATAATATAATTTTTGATTGGGTAAAGCTGATGCCTTCTTTTGCATTTTTTCCCATTAAATCCCTTGATATTTTTGACTTTTTGTTTCTCCATATGAATTTAGTTAGAATTTTTTCCTAGCTCACTAAAGTAATTTTTGGAAATTTGATTGGTATGACACTAAATAAATAGTTTAATTTAGATAGAATTGTCACCTCCATTTATTTATTTATTTATTCATTCGTTTGTTCATTTATTTATTTATCTGTCTATTTATCTATTAGATTATTTATTTATTTTAGGTTTTTGCAAGGCAAATGGGGTTAAGTGGCTTGCCCAAGGCCACATAGCTACATAATTATTAAGTGTCTGAGGCCACATTTGAACTCAGGTACTCCTGACTTCAGGGCGGGTGCTCTATCCATGAATTGTCATTTTTATTAGCTTGGTCTGTTCATGAGAAATTGACATTTACCCAATTATTTAGATCAGAATTTATTTGTGTTAAAAGTGTTTTATAGTTGATTTCATAGAGTTTCTGCCTTGGCAGGTAGACTCCCAAGAATCTTATGTTGTCTGATGTTATTTTAAATGAGATTTCTCTTTCTAATTCTTGCTGCTGTATCTTGTTGGTAATATATAGAAATGCTGAGTATTTATGTGGGTTTATTTTATATCCTGAGACTTTGCTAAAGTTTCTGATTGTTTCTAGTAGTTTTTTAGATGATTTTTTTAGGGTTCTCTAGGTATAATATGTCAGCTACAAAGAGTGAGACTTCTGTTTTTTCTTTCCCAATTCTTTCAATTTCTTTTTCTCCTCTTATTGATGAAACTATCTTTTCTAATATGATATTGAACAATAGTGGTGATAACGGATCTTATAGGGAATCACTTGGATCTTATAGGGAATGCTTCTAACTTATCCCCATCAAAAATAATGCTTGTTGATGGTTTCAGATGGATATTGCTTATCATTTTAAGGAACAATTCATTTATTCCTATGTTGTCTAGTGTCTTCAGTAGGAATGGGTGCTGTATTTTGTCAAAGACTTTTTCAGCATCTATTGATATAATCTTATGATTTCTGTTAGGTTTGTTAGTCAATTATGCTGACAGTTTTCCTCATATTGAAACAATCCTGCATTCCTGGAATAAACCCTGCTTGGTCTTAGTGTATTATCCTAGTGATAATTTGCTGCAATTGTTTTGCTAATATTTTATTTAAGATTTTTGCATCCATATTCATTAGGGAAATTGGTCTAATATTTTCTTTCTCTGTTTTGACTCTTCCTGGGTTTCAGGTTTCAGCACCATATTGCTGTCATAGAAGGGATTAGGCAGAGTTCTGTCTTCACCTATTTTCCAAATTGTTTATATAGAATTTGAACCAATTATTCCTTGAATGTTTGATAGAATTCACTTGTGAATCCATCTAGCCCTGGAGATTTTTTCTTAGGGAGTTTATTGATGACCTGTTGAATTTATTTTTCTGAGATAGGGTTATTTAGGTATTTAATTTTCTCTTCATTTAACCTGGGCAATTTACATTTTTGTAAATCTTTATTCGTTTTACTTAAATCATCAAATTTATTGGCATACAGTTGGGCAAAATAGTTCTGAACTATTACTTTAACTTCCTTCTCATTGGTGCTGAGTTTACCTTTTTCATTTTTGATACTAGTAATTTGGTTTTCTTCATTCTTTTTTAAATCAAATTAACCAAAAGTTTATCTATTCAAATTAACAAAATTTTTAAAGCAAATTCACAATCCTAGTTGGGGAGAGGGAGGACATCATAGAGACACTTATGTACAAGCAAGACACATAAAAAATAAATTGAAACTAATCAACAGAAGGAAAGTACTAGAATTAGGGAGGATCAAGAAAAGTTTTCTGTAGAAGGTTTAGTTTTAGCTGGAATCTGAAGGAAGTCAGAAGGTGGAGATAAGAAAGAAAAGTGTTCCAAGAATAAGGGACTGCTAGGGAAGTGCCTGGATTGTAGAGATGTAGTGTCTTCTTTGAGAAGCCTGGACTCAAGAGGTGGATTTTCCTGTGGGAGGACCAACAAGAAAGTCAATGTCACTGGGTTACAGAGTACTTAGGATTTGAATTAAGGGGTAGGAATACTAGGTAGGTGGGAGAGGAGAAAGTTCAGAATGACTTTAAACATCAGATATATATATATATTAAAATTTGAACCTGGAGATGATAGGGGAACCATTGATATTTGTTGAATAAAGAGGTGCCATTTTATTTCTGTATTTTAGAAAAAAATCAATTTGATGGATAGAGGACAAATCAGAGTGAGGAAGGATGAAGACAGATGAACCCAACCAACAACTTAACTTGCTTAACTCAATGAAACTATGAACTGTGCCATGCAGAATTCCTCTAGATGGATTGTTCATAGTGAAGAATTCTAACAAAAGGCATCCATTGGAGAAGAAAATTATAAACCACTCTAATATCTTTACCAAGAAAATCCTATGAATAGCACTAAAATAATAAAAGAGTTGACTCTGGAAGATTAGTATCTCAGATCAAAAGGTGTCCAATACTTCAATGGTTAGGTGATGAGGGCAGTGCTAATTTTATTCATTCATTTATTCATTTATTTATTTGTTTGTTTGTTTGTTTATATTTTTGTAAGGCAATGGGGTTAAGTGGTTTGCCCAAGGCCACACAGCTAGGTAATTATTAAGTGTCTGAGGCTGTAATTTGAACTCAGATTCTCCTCACTTCCAGGGCTGGTGCTCTATCCACTGCTCCACCTAGCCACCCCCAAGTGCTAATTTTAAAGGAGAGATATTGTGACGGTAAAAAAGAAAGGACTTGGCAATTAGTTGGACATGGAGAGTAAGAGAGGATGAGGAGTTGAAGATGACAGCTAAGTTCTTAGCTTGGGAGACTCGTAGGATGATGACTTAACAATAAGAGGAAGGTTAGAAAGACGGGATGGTTTTAAGGGAAAAGATAATGAGTTCAGTTTTGGACATTTCAAGTTTAAGATGTCTATAGGACATGCAATTCAAGATGTCCAATAAATAGTAGATGTTTGTTTGGAGATTAAAATAGAGGTTAGAACCGGATAAGTAGATTTGAGAACCATCAACAAAGAAATGTGAAAGCATGAGAACTGATGAGGACATTAAGTGAAAGAATATAAAGAGAGAAGAGAAAAAAGTCCAGAATGGAAGCCTGGGTTTGCACAATTTCGCTGATTATGATATGAACAGAGATCCAGCAGTGGAGACTGAGAAGGAGTGATTGGACAGGCAACAGAAGCAGGAGAGAATCTTATTATCAAAACCTAGAAAGAAAACAACATTAAGATGAAGAGGGCAATCAGCAGTGTCACTGAAGCTTGAGACATTAGATTTGACTACAGGTAACTTTGGAGAGAAGTTCAGAATGATGAGGTCAGAAGCTAGGTTAGAGAGTTTTTGAAAATTAAATGTTAATTTTAATGATTTTATTCTTAATTTAAGAAATGCAGTTTTAAGTTTAGAAGTTATAGAGTATGGAAAAAAAACTAGTGAGACCATTGATTGCAAATGACTTTCTTAAGGAGGTTAGTCATAGGAGGAGAGAAATATTGGATTACAACTAGTAGGGATGACAATTAAATAAGTTTTTTTAATGAGATGGGAAGACATGAGCAAGTTTGTAGATAGCAGGGAAGCAGACAAGTAGGTGGAGAGAGATTGAAGAAAAGAGAGTGTGGGGGACAGTTAGGTGGCAGAGTAGATAGAACACTTGCCCTAGAGTTAGGAGGAACTGAATTCAAATCCAACCCCAGACACTTTATCTAACCCCACACACTTAGTAATTGCCTGGCTGTGTGACCTTGGGCAAGTCATTCTTAATCCTATTGCCTTAAATAAATAAAATTTAAAAGAAAAGAAAAAGAATAATGTAGGGGAATGACAGAAGGCACAATTTGTTATAGATGATAGGCTGGTGGGATAACTTCTTCAAGTAGAGGAGTTAGCTTTGGTAAGGAGTAACACCATCTCTTCATCACAATTCATAACTCAAAGTTAGGGAGACTTGGATGTGTTTGTACGCAGTAGTAAACATGCAGTATCCAGAGAGAGAGAGAGATTGAAGATAAGTGAGAAAGTGTGGATAATAGAGCAGACAATCTGCTGGAGAATATGGGATCACTTGTACATAAAGAGAAGTTTGCCTTGGTAGGAAGAAGGGCCACTTCATTATGTAAGATGGGATGAAGAATTAAATAGTGGCATAAGGAATCTGTGTAATGTGAGATAAAGAGAAGAAAAGAGGGAGTTCTTTGTAAGACATGTTGCAATTTTTTCAGGGAATCATGTAAGATTCTCAGATGAGGGGGTGGAGCCAAGATGGTGACAAGAGTGGAGGGTGTCCTAGGAGTTCTCTCATAAATCTTTGAAACTAAGGACTTTAACTAAATTTTCGAGAGACAGAACCCACAGAGGGACCCAATGAGGCAGTTCTCCTACTCAAGGTAACCTGGAAAAGAGCAGAAAGGCTCTGCTCCCTGGGGTCGGAGGGGCGGCCCACCAGAGGGGTGGCCCACCAGAACAAAAGAACTTCAGCCTAGCGGAGGCAGCCCCAGGGCGCTGGGAGTTTCCTGACCTGTGCCCTGGGGAGCACGGGGCACAAAGTGGGGGGGACCAGCGGGGGACCTCTGCCAGAGAGAGCACGTGGAGCCCAGCCCTCAGGGCACACAGCAAGCTGCCTGGCCACTGCATTCCAGATCCAGGAAACAGAAGCAGGCGGAGCCCCCAGGACATGAGTCCATTGAACTGAGGGAGGGGAGTGAAAAGAGAGAGACTGCCAAGCTCTGTCCTCTGCCTCTGGAACAGGACTCTGGGGCTCTGACCACATTCAGATCCTGATCGCAGTCTAGGCCCCCCCAGAAGAGCAGCAGGGGCCCCCCCACCTCAGCCCCGTGGCAGAGGGGGTCGCATATGGTCATTCACAGACCAGGAGGAAGGACAGAGCCTCACACACTGAGACCCTTGTGGGATTGTCCCAAAAGCTCAGGAAGCACCCCCCAAAACAGGCGCAGGCTGGGAAAATGAGCAAGCAGAGAAAAAAGAGGAACACAATTGAGAAATATTTTGCAAATGAGCCCAAGAAGGAACAAAATACTCAGTCTGAAGATGAGGAAGCACAAGCTCCTACATCTAAAGACTCCATGAAAAACAAAAATTGGGTTCAGGCTATGACAGAGCTCAAAAAAGACTTTGAAAATCAAATGAGGGAGTTAGAAGAAAAACTGGGAAAAGAAAGGAGAGAGATGCAGGAAAAACATGAAAATGAAGTCAGCAGCCTAGTCAAGGAAATCCAAAAAAATGCTGAAGAAAATAGCATGCTAAAAACCAGCTTAGGTCACATGGATAAAACAGTTCAAAAAGTTATGGAGGAGAAGAATGCTTTAAAAATCAGAATGGGCCAGATGGAAAAAGAGATAAGAAAACTCTCTGAGGAGAACAAATCCTTCAGACAAAGAATAGAATTCAGGGAAATGATGAATTTGCCAGAAATCAGGAATCAATACCTCAAAACCAAAAAAATGAAAAATTAGAAGAAAATATGAAATATCTCATTGAAAAAACAACTGATATGGAAAACAGACTTAGGAAAAATAATTTTAAAATTATTGGAATACCTGAAAGTCATGATCAGGAAAAGAACCTTGACATCATTTTCAAAGAATTACTACAGGAAAATTGCCCTGATATCCTAGAAGCAGAGGGCAAAATAGAAATGGAGAGAATCCACCAATCCCCCCCGAGAAAGAGATCCCAAAAAACCAACCCCTAGGAATATCATAGCCAAGTTCCAGAACTCCCAAGTCAAAGAGAAAATATTACAAGCAGCCACAAGGACACAGTTCAAACATTGTGGAGCTGCAGTCAGGATCACACAGGACTTAGCAGCAACTACATTGGAAGCTCGTAGGGCTTGGAATACAATATACCAGAAGGCAAAAGAGCTTAGAATGCAACCGAGAATCAACTACCCAGCAAGGCTGAATGTCCTCTTCCAGGAAAAAAGATGGACCTTCAATGAACCAGGGGAATTTCAAATGTTCCTGTTGGAATGGCCAGATCTGAA
This sequence comes from Macrotis lagotis, assembly GCF_037893015.1. NCBI lineage: Eukaryota > Metazoa > Chordata > Mammalia > Peramelemorphia > Peramelidae > Macrotis > Macrotis lagotis. Next base: position 206,704,871 of record NC_133659.1, read on the forward strand.
CAGAAGGTTTGATCTTCAGATACAGGACTAGGGTGAAGCACAGAGATTGGAGGAGAAGGGGAAAATATGAGGGACTTAATGATGATGAACTGCATGTATTCCTGTATAGAAAAGTGACACTGATAATACTCATATGAACTTTCTCAGTTTTATAGTTGAAGCACAGGAGAAAGCTGAATTCGAAGATAAAATATGGTGTAAAAATGGAGTCAATAGAAAAAAAGGGAAATGTAATGGGAGAAAGAAAAAGGAGATGGGGGAATAGGCCAAGATGTTTCATATAATAAGATTTTTCTTTATTATAATGAGCTATTGCAATGATATGGAAGGGGGGAAGGCAAGGGGGAACAAGGGAATCTTCGCCCTCATCAGAGGTGGCTAGGAGAGGAAACAGCATATATACTCAATGGGGTATAGGCATTTGGAGTAAGAAGGAGGGGGGGACAGGGGGAAGGGGGAGATGTGAGTGATGGAGGAGAGGATGGACCATGGGGGGAGAGTGGTCAGATATAGCACATTTTCTTTTTTACTTATTGCAAGGGGCTGGGATTGGATGACCTGTCCTGGACCACAGGGCCAGGTGGATTCTGGGCCTAAGGAGTGGTATGGGGGCTCGGGGCCTCTTGGCCCCAGGGCCAGGGATCTGTCTGCTGCACCACTCAGCTACCCTACAGCAGAGTCAGAGTGAAAGGAGAGAGAAAATATAGTATATGGTAGTGGAGAAATAAGAAAGGAGGGGGTTGCGATCAGCAATGGCAACGCTGGAAAAATATGGAAGTAACTTTTGTGATGGACTTATCATAAAGAATCTGATACACCCACAACAGAGTTGTTGGGGTTGGAACAAAGACTCAAGCATATCTTTTATTTATTATTATTATTATTTGGGTGGGGTGCAGGGCAAATGGGGCTGGGTGGCCTGCCTGGGGCCACATAGCAGGGTGATCCTTGGGTGTCTGAGGCCGGATTTGGCCCTGGGTGCTCCTGGCTCAAGGACCAATGCTCTGTCCACCACCCAGCCACCCCTACTATTATTACTATTTTATTTTATTTTGGGTCTTTTTTTCTTTCTTTTTTTTTTTGGTTTTTGCAGGGCAGTGGGGTTTGGGTGGCTTGCATATCACACGGCTGGGTGACTGTTGGGTGTACGGGGTCAGATGTGGGCTCAGGTGCTTGTGGCTCCAGGGCTGGTGCTCCATCCATTGCTCCACCTGGCCATACCTACAATTATTACTATTATTTTTTTAATTTTAATTTTTTTCTCTCCCCTTTACTTTATCGCTGAAGCAATTCTATATTTATGGGGGGAGGGGGTATCTCGTTCACTCTTAAACAAGAATATTTTACTAATGTAAAAATAACATTAATTGTACAAAATGAGAATAAATATTAAATTAAAAAAAAGATTCTCAGATGAGAGGAAAGGGAATTCAGGAGGTTTGAGGAAAGTTGAAGAGGTTCCTCTTGGATTGCTGCCAAATCATAGCAGAGGAGGTTGCTGAGTTCAATGAAACTATGAGCTAAGATTACCCAAGATGGACAAGTCATAGTGGAGAATTCTAACAAAAGGTAATCCACTGAAGAAGAAAATGACAAACCACTCTAGTACCTTTGCCAAGAAAACCCTATGTGGACAGTGTTAAAATGATAAAAGAGATGGATGATCCTCTTAGGTCAAAAGGTGTCCAACATCTTAGTGAGGAAGAATAGAGGTCAACTACAAGCAGCCTCAGTACTAACTGAAAGGAAAATCAGCTGTGGATGTGTCTGGTGACAAAAGGAAAGTCCAATGCTGCAGAGATCAATATTGCATAAGAACTTGGAATGTAAGATCTATGAACCAATGTAAGCTGGTTGTGGTCAAATGGAAAGATGGACAGATTATATATTGACATCTTGGAAGTCAGTAAATTTTCTATTTTAGGTTTTTTTGCAAGGCAATGGGGTTAAGTGGCTTGCCCAAGGTCACACAGCTGGGTAATTATTAAGTGTCTGAGGTCGAATTTGAACTCAGGTACTCCTGACTCCAGGGCCGGTGCTCTATCCACTGCGCCACCTAGCCACCCCGTCTGTGAATTTAAATGGACAGGAATGGGTGAATTTAATTTAGGTGATCATAACACAAATACTATTGTGAGCAAAAATCCCTTAGAAAAAAAATGAAGTAGGGGCAGCCTTGGGCAAATCACTTAACCCTATTTGCCTTGCCCTCACAGTCCATAAAAAGGTAGAAAAAACAGCCTTAGAGTATAATCTCAAAAATGACACCATGATATCTATTTGAATCTAAGGCAAACTATTCAACATCATAGTACTCAAATCTAAGTTCCATTCACTAATACTGAAGGAATCAGAATTGATCTATTCCAGGAAGACCTATAATATCTTCTAGAAATAATACCAAAAAATGATGTCATGTTTGTCATGAGGGATTGGAATACTAATGTAGGAAATTAAAAGATAATTGAAACAACAGGCAAATTTCTCTTTGAAGTACAAAATTAAGCAGGAAAGAGACTAATAGAGTTTTGTCAAGATAATCCAACGGTCAGAGCAAATACTTTTTCAAAAACCCAAAGGACACCTCTTCCCATGGACGTCACCAGATGATCAAAATAGAAATCAGAATTATGAAGTCACTTACAGCACGACCTAGAGCTGACTTTGGCTCTGATCATGGCTTCTTACTCAAAAATTCAAACTTAAATTTAAGAAAGTAGGGGAAGTCATCAGACCATACAAGTATAACCTAAATAACATCCTCTCTGAATATAAAGTGCAAGTGATAAATAGATTTAAGGGATTAGATATGGGAGATAGAATGCCTGAAGAACTTTTACACAGAAGTTCACCTTACAGCAACAACAACTAAAATTCCAAACAAAAAGAAGAGCAAGAAAGCAAAATGGCTTCTGATGAACCTTTTCAAATAGCTGAGAAAAGAAGGAACTGGAAAAGCAAAGGAGAAAGGAAAGATATACCCAACTGAGAGTTCTAGAGAATTGTAAGGAGAGATAAAGTTTTCCTAAATGAGCAATGCAAAGGAATAGATGAAAACAATAGAATAGGGAAGACAAAAGATTTTTTCAAGAAAATGAGAGATATCAGAAGAATGTCTCTTGTAAAAGTGGGCTTGATAAAAGACAGAAATGATAAGGACTTAACAAAAGCAGAAGAGATTAAAAAGTGGTGGCAAAAAATAAATAGAGCTATACAAGAAATATTTTAACATAATTGATAACCATGATGGTGAGGCTATTGATCTAATGCCAGACATTCTGGAGAATGACATCAAGGGAGCCTTAGGAAGCATTGTTAACAATGGGCTGTGGAGGAGATGGAATTGCCATCAAGCTTTTTAAAATCCTAAAAGATAATGCTATTAAAGTGCTATAGGCCAGCAAATTTGGAAAACTCAACAGGGCCACTGGTTTGGAAAAAAAGATCAGTTTAATTTCTAATCCTAAAAAAAACTTAATGCCAAATAATGTTCAAATTATCAAACAATTATACTCATTTCACATGCCAGCAAGGTTTGGCTTAAGATTGTGTAAACTAAGCTTCAGCAATATGTAAACTGAGAAGTACCAGAAGTGCAGGTTGGTTTTCAAAAAGGCAGAGGCAATAGAGACCAAATTACAAATATTCCCTGGACTTTAGAGGAAAAACAAAGGAGTTCTAGAAAAAAAACAAAAACAAAAAAATCTGTGTCTTTGACTGTGTGAATTATAACACAAATTGGCAAGTCCTCAAAGAAATTATCATCTTACTTGTCTCTCTCCCTTTTTTTTTTAGTTTCTGCAAGGCAATGGGGTTAAGTGACTTGCCCAAGGTCATACAGCTAGGCAATTATTTTATTATGTGTCTGAGACTGGCTTTGAACTCAGGTCTTCCTGACTCCACGACCGGTGCTCTATCCACTGTACCACCTGGCTGCCCCATCTTACTTGTCTCTTGAGGAACCTGTATGTAGGTCAAGAAATAATAGTGAGAACTGATCATAGAACAACTAGTTGGTTTAAGTTTGAGAAAGGAATATAACAAGACTTTATATTATTTCTTTCTTTCTTTAATAAGATGGCAGCAAGGTGACACAGTGGATAGAGCACCGGTCCTGGAGTCAGGAGGAGGATAATTAGTAGCCAGTAAGCAAATCTAACTTGAGATACTTGACACTTGCTACCTGTATGACCTTCAACAAATCACTTAAACCTCATTGCCTCACACCCAGGGCCATCTTCAGTCATTTTGATCCATATCCGGTCACTGGACCCAGATGGCTCTGGAGGAGAAAGTGAGGCTGGTGACTTAGCACATCCCCCTCATTCAAATCCATGTCTGTCATGATACCACCTCTCGGATATCATGGCTTTTTTAGAGATCAGAGGACAAATATCATCATAATTTATTTAATTTAGATACATAATACATCCTGTAAAATGCAAGGCTAGATGAATTAGAAGCCAGAATTAAAATTGCTGGGAGAAGTATCAACAATCTCAGATGTGAAGATGATACTAATCTAATGGAGAAAGTTAAGAATTAAGAAAAACTTTTGATGAGGGTGAAAGAAGAGAATGTAAAAGCTAACTTATAGCTTAATTTCAAAAAAACAACAGATCTTGGTAACTCATCCCATTACTTCCTGACAAACAGAGGGAAAAGAAATGGAAGCAGTGTCAGATTTTATATTCTTGGGTTCAAAGATCACTGTAGACAGTGACTGCAGCCATGAAATTAAGCTGCTTGCGTCTTGGAAGGAAAGTATGTCAAATATGGACAGCATACTAAAAAGCAGAGCAATTACCTTGCTGACAAATGTCTATATAAGTCAAAGCTATGGTTTTTCCAGTAGCAATATATGGCTGTGACAGTGGGCCTATAAAAAGTTGAGGACTGTAGAACTGATGCTTTCAAATTATAGTGCTGGAGAAGACTAGGAGTCCCTCTAACAGCAATCAGTTAATACTTAAATTTACTCAACCAACTCATTAGAAGGACACTTACTGAAGCTAAAACTTAAATACTTTGTCTGTATAAGGAGAAGGTAAACTTCATTGGAAAAGATCCTGATGTTGGAAAAGATTGAAGGAAAAGAGGACAGCAGACAATAAGATGGAAGCAACAAACCTGAGCTTGGATAAACTTCAGGAGATAGTGGAAGCTAGAAGGCCCTAGTGAGCTATAGACCATGGAATAGTGAAGAGTCAGAAATGACTGAATGACTGAACAACAGTGCAGAGCTTTGGAAGAGCTACTCTGGAGAGGAGGATAAGTAGTAGCCAGTAAGTGAAAGCCCAAAGCAGAAGTTAAAAATTCCAAGAATAGCTTAGTAAACTAATGGCAATAAGATCAAGCAAGAGTTTGTGAAGCTCAGTATTCAAGAATGCTAGCTTACATTTTCAGGCTGGTTTACTGAGCCGGGGAGTTTGCTTGTGTTTTTCATTCTGAACCCTTGTTCTGAACCACATTCTGAAGTAATGCCACCCCCCTGTTACTTTGTAGGAATTTGAACTGTGGACAACTCATCAGAACTACTAGCATTTCCCGTTTAAAAAAATTCAATTCAACAACAAATATTTAATAAGCATTGATTTTGAAGGATCATAGATTTAGATCTAAGGGGGAGCTTAAAAATCTCATCTGCTCCTGAATTTTCTACCTCAGGAAACTGAGACCCAGAGAGGTCACTTGTCCATCTTCACCCCATGAGTGAGTGTCAGAGCTGCACTTAAACTCAAGTCTTGGAAACTTCTAGTTTCCAAATCCAGCCCTTTATGTCATTTTGCCATGTTGGGAGTATAAAGACAAAAACTGGTTCATAGCCTCTTCTTATGGATTTTCAGGGATATAACACATACATAATAAGTATAATATGACATACACACACACACACATACATATACACTTGGATAAATTCAAGGTTTCCCCAAAGTCTTACACACACACACACACACACACACACACACACACACACACACACACACACACAAATTTGGATAAATTCACTGGTATACCAAAAGTCTTAGTCTGGTTTTAAGTTTTAATGGCTAATAAGGATATTAAAAGCTATATTTAATAGCTATTAAAGCTATTATTTAAGCTATTAAAGTTTAAAATTCCATTAAGACTTTTGGTACACTCTGTTTAGTGCCTGCTTTGTGTGAGACGATCCACAAAATATAATAATCCTTCTGGTTTTTATTCACAACCACTACATTATCACCCCTATCTTGGGATACTTACTCTTTTTTTTTAATTAATTAAAAAAAAGTAACAAGTTTTTAATTTTCTTTCCAGGGCAGCTAGAGTGTCAGACCTGGAATCAGGAAGACCTGAGTTCAAATCCTGTCTTAGATACTTATTAACAGTATGTGAGTTCAAATCCTGTCTTAGATACTTAACTGTATGAGCCTCAGCAAGTCACTTAATCCTGTCTGCCTCAGTTTCTCATCTTGTAAAATGAGCTGGAGAAGGGAACCACAAACCAGTCTAGTGTCTGCCAAGAAAACACCAAATCAGATCAAAAGTCATAGACTGAAAATGACTGAACCACAAAAATTTTCCGATAAAAAAATGATATAACAAATATACAGAATCAAACAAAATAAATTTCTACATTGGTCTTGTCAAAAAAATTGTGTTTCATTCTACATATTGAGTCCATCACCTCCTGGTCAAATAGTGAGGAGAATGTTTCATCATTCTTCTGCTGGAGGATTAATCATTGCATTGATCATAATTCTTAAATCTTTCAAAGTTGCTCATTGTTTTTCTAGTGTTGCTTTTATAATTTAAATTCTTCTCCTACTTATACTTGATTCTCTCCACCATCAGTTCATATAAGTCTTCCTGGGTTTCTTTGAAACTATCTGCTTCAACTTTCCTTATAGTATAATAGAATTCCATTACATTTATGTGCCATTCTTTATTGTCATTTTTTGAATGATGGGCATCCCCTTATTTTCTAGTTCTTTGAGGAGGAATTCACTCTTTTTATCAAAGCCAGAGGTTCAACCTATCATGTCTAAGGAGTTCTCCAGAAGCAATTGGGCAATACCCCTCTAGAGAGGCCTCTTTCTTCTACTTGTTTCTCAATCCAAGGCAGCTCTAATCACCTACATTAGCTGATGCCAGTTGAAGCTAATTTTGTTTCTATATTTTCTAGCCTACCATGAATGCATTGGTGTTAAAAAAGTAAATCTAAACAAAGTACTCTAGGAAAATTTGACAACTGAAATACCTTTCACTTCTACTTGAATGGTTTTCTTTTGGTTTGTTTTTGTTTTTCTTTTGTTTAGTCATTTTTCAGTCCTGTCTGACTCCTTGTGTTCCCTTTCAGGGTTCACTTGGCAAATATAACGGAGTAGTTTTGCCATTTTTGCTATTTCCAGCTCATTTTACAGATGATGAAACTGAGGCAAATAGGGTTTGAATTACTTGTACAGTGTCATACAGTTTGTAAGAGATTGAAGTTGGATTTGGACTCAGGTCTTCTTAAACACCAATATCCATTGTGTCACCTGACTGCCTTACCTGAACATGCACCCAATTCATATATGTTGAATCAAACTGAATAAAAGTAACTTTGTCAGTCAGTGAGCATTTAAGAACTCAATTATTTATTAAATTCTAGTGCTACAAAGAAAGACAAACACAAAGTCCCTTACCCTCAGGGAGCTCACATTCTAATGAGAGACAACATGCAAACTTTATAGTCACTATATATATATATATATATACATATATGTATATATGTATATACATATATGTATATATATATGGCATAAATGAAAGGTAAGCTTAGAAAATTGTTTTGTGCCAGTGCTTTGGCATAAAGAAGTCTTTCCTGGCAGGTTGTCAGATTCCCCCATTGTCCTTTGCTTTCCACAATTGAGTTCACAGTGTCACACTGCCCCAGTTTAGATGTGGGTGTCAATAAGTTGCGTTCTTCTTTAGGTAGACAGTTTATGTGTAAGGAAAGACTTATGGAGCCAGCAAGAGATGTTGGGGAAAAGAACTCCTTAATGAGTTTGGAAACTGGAATGACATGCAAAACAATAGGAATCATTTCAATGTAAAACTTCTGTGCAGCACTGAGGAAGAGGGAGAAAGGGAAGGAGGATCACACAATTCAAGCATATACACTAACATAGAATATAATTCATATAAAGGCAATACTGCATCGGGGAGCACAGTGGGTCCATTCAGCATAAAAAGGTTACTCTAGCAGGAAGGTGAGCTCCTGCTGAAGTGAAGAGTATGCTCCTGTTTGGAGAAAGGGCTGCTCCAATGTGCCCTTCTGATAGTGGGGTTTCTGATTTTGGATGGTCCCCTGAAGTTAGGCCAATTGAATATCAGGAGTCAGGACAAAATATCATTTTGGAGGACTTATTCTCTTTTTTAAAAAAATTTATTTATTTAAGACAATGGGGTTAAATGACTTGCCCAAGATCATACAGTTAGTTAACTGTTAAGTGTTTGAGGTCAAATTTGAACTCAGATCCTCCTGACTACAGGGTGAGTGCTCTATCCACAGTGCCACCTAGTTCACCTGGATTTATTTTCAAGGAGATAATAAAAGCAAGCTAAAAGTAGGCAAAATATTATTTTGGAGGTTTGCAAATCAGGAGAAGGGTGAGCTGGCTTTAGACAAATATATATACAGATATTTTAAAAATGTGTGTAGACACAGTTATACTAACTTTTGAAAACTGTTATTGCCAGTATTTTTTTGTGAGTATATTTTATAAGCTTACAGCCTCCCTTAAGGGGATACTTGTCATGATGGCCTCAAAACCAGCCTGATCTAACTGGTTTCCATGTGCAGATTCTCTAGGCTATAGTCTCCCAGGGAGTCTATCATGGTGCTTTCAAGACTAGCACCTAATCTTACAACAAAGACATCAGAAGTATATGTGTGAGAGTGGGAGGGGGAATCAGAAAAGGTCTGGTAGGCTAAGATAAGATAGAAAATGGGGTAAGATCAACGGAACATGTAGAAGAATTTGCCTTGGTGATGAAAAGGGCTACTTCTTCATGTAAGTCACAAAATGAGAATGAGGAGAGCAGAGAGAGATTAATAGTAAATGACTTTATTTATATATTTGGGTGACACATATGTCAAGGTCCTCAGCCTAAGGGATGGCAAGAGAGTTGTCATGGGAGGTTTAAGGAAGGATTAAAAAAAAGTTTAGAATAGTCACTATGATAAGTATAATAGCAAATTGATTAGGGAAGTATAAAAAGATTGCCTTACTGTGTGAGGGGCCCACTAAAGATTTCACACCATAGTTTTATAGTGGATCTAATAAACATGGTTTTGTGATTTTTTTTCTCTAAATCCATTTATCAGCTTGTGAATAAGAGCAAAGACAGAAAATGGTGGGAATAAGGTGAACTTTGATAAGGAATGATCAGCAATAGGTCAAGGGTCAAGGGATTTGAGTGTAGAGGATTTTTTTTTGTTCCTAACTTGTTTCAGTCATATCCAATTCTTCATGATCCCATTTTGAGGTTTTCTTGGCAAAGATACTGGAGTACTTTGCCATTTCCTTTTCCACATCATTTTACAGACAGAGAAACTGAAAGAAACAGAGCTAAATGACTTGCCCAGGGTCCACAGCTAGGAAGTGTCTGGTGAGAGATTTGAACTCAGGAAGATGAGTGTTTTTCTTTCCAAGTTCAGTGCTTCATCCACTGTATCACCTACCACAGTAAAGAATGACCTAGGGTTAAAAAGATTCCAAAGGGTCAAGATAAGAAGGGAGAAGATTGTATTGCCATGCTGGGATGGTGGCCTAGGAAAGACTTGAAGAATGGAGGGATTGGCATCAAATGAGGGTGATGAAGAGGATTAGGGGTTGTAAAATGGAGACAATGATGGAATGGCAAGTTTAAGATTAGACCAAGGAACTTCAGAATTCATGAACATGGAAGTTCCTTTCCCCATCTGGGAATGTATAGAGGGCAGAGTGCCCTATAGCTCACTGGGAAAATTCCCTACTGCTCTGTAGAGACATGTAATTGTTTTTGAAAATAGAGGCCTATTCAAAGCCTCCAGCGAATATACCTAGCTTTTCTACTCTAGAGATTTCCTCCATCAAACCCAACATTCTCATACCAACTCTGTACTCTCTTGCAAGTTTTATTTTCACACCCATGAGATCTAGGGAACACAATTGCATATCTGCTTTTGGAATAAATAATTCATGATCAGTAATGAACCATAAACCAAGAGAAGCTGGTGTATTGGGACCTGCAGAATGGAAGGGAAGGAGGCAATGCAATAAAAAAATTTCCCATCCCCTAGTGACTATTTGGCCCCTTGCCGACCTAAATGGTGTTCTTCCAAAGCTACTTGTCTGTGCACAGTCCTGTAAGCTCCAAGGCCTAGGGCTGGAATGCACTCCCATCAACCCTCTTCTGGGGCTTCAAATTAATTAATTTTCTTTTGTGCATAGGAGCCAGAGTGGTCCCATTGGAGCCATGGAGATGATTCTACTGGTGTGATACAAAAGGGAACAGTTAGACTGTGACAGTTGATATTAAAATGACTACAACTCACTTTATATCTTGAGTCAATGCATTATATTCCTAATAAATAATGGGTTACTGCAGGTTAAATGTCTGTTGCTGCATTCCAATTGTTGATATTTAATTAACTCTAAAATTAAAGCGTTCTTTTTTTATTGCTATTCCAGCTAGGACTACTTTTCTCCTAATTGATTGAGATTAAAGTGTCTCCTGAATATCTCAGCATCCTTTTGTCAGCCCAAGAGAGAGAAGATTTAATGAAAACATTTGATATTTCAAAGTGTGACATAAATATCTTTAAATTAAGGGAAAGATTCTGTTTTTCTTATATTCTGCAATCAGGGTGCTGATAGCTGTGGAAACACTTTTAATAAGGAAGAAGATTTACCAAGAGACTGTTGAATGGTTATGAAAGTTGGTGAATGCAGGTTGGCAGCAAATGTCAATCATTTTTCACAAGGAAAGGGAGCAGAAGTGAGTCATTGGATTTAAAGCTTGAAATGGCCTTTGAGGTCATCTGGCCTAAATTCCACACTTTACAGATGAGAAAATTGAGATGCAAAGAGGTGAAATGATTGATTTACCCTGAATCAATAGCTAAATGGCAGAATTAGGATCTGAATTTAGGTGGTTAGATATGGGTTAGTTTTCTGATGCAATTTCTGGAATTTTCTCTTCATTTGCAATAAAATGCTGTCCTTTGTGTTCAAATGTAATGAAGTAGAAGAAAACCTGTCCTGAAAGTCAAGAAATCTAAGTCTGATTCTTGGCTTTGTCTCTAATTTAGCTGTGGTGAGATTAGGCAAATTTCTTCTTCTCTGGGTCTCAGTTCCTTCCTCTGTCAAATGAGCAGGTTAGACTAGATGATCTCAAAGATACATTTCAAATCCAGTATTTTCTGATTCTATGATCTTTGGATTTCTTTTCAAGTAAAGAATGAAGAATTCTCTCTCCCCACCTCCAAAGTTACCATGTTGCCAATGGACCATTTGAAAGCTTCATCAGACTTTGGAATGAATCTATGGCCACATCCTGAGCATTGAGTCAATGACTTTAGCCTTATTTGGTACTATATTCAAATCAAGTAAGCTGGAGTTGCCACAGGGAAAGATAGATTGGTTAACCTTATGGGTTACCCAAAAATTAGATCAGTCCCTTTTAGAATTCCTAGCTTAATTCAAGGCTTAGCTCAAATGCCTTCTAAATGATGCCTTTCCTGATCCTCTTAATCGTTATTGTTTTCCTCCCCTTCCCCAACCTCCCCAAGAATTTACTTTGTATTTACTTTGCCTGCACAGGGTGTCCCCAAAATTTTGGTGTATAGCCAGCTTCTTCCTTCCTCCAATCAAATAGAAAGTAAGCTCTTTGAGGTAAGGGACTGTTTTTATTTTTGCATTTAAATATCTAGAACCTACTATGGTTTCAAGCATACTGTAGGCACTCTATAAATCTTTTTTAAATTGAAATGCTCAGTCTTGGGAGATTAAAAAGGGGAAGGTTTTAAAAACATTTTGGTCTCAAAGATTACTATCAGCAATCTATCAACAACTATGATCTCCCTGAGAACAATGGGCAGGAAAAACTCTTGGACAGGCTAGAGAAATTGGGATAGCTATCAAGGTAGCACAATGAATAGAACACTGGGTCTGGAGTCAGGGAGATGGGGTCAAATGTGACTTCAGATGGTACTGGCTGTGTGACTGGGCAAATCACATTATGCCTGCTTGCCTTGGGTTCCCTAGCTGTAAAGTGAAGCTAATGTTAGCATGTTCCTCCCAGGGTTATTATGAGCATAAAATGAGATGATATTAAAAAAATATATATATGCGTATATATAAATATATATAAATATATATATATATATATATATATATATATATATATATATATATATATATGTATATAATCTCTCAAAACAGTATAAGATTGTTAACCTTTGTTAGTGTTCCCTGACAGACTGCAAAGACTGGCTTCATCTACATTTGCTCAGGTTCAGATATATGTCATGAAGGCTGTTTGAGATCAGAGTCAACACATTCCAAACATATGGAATTTCATTTTCCACTGAATTGGCATAAAACATGATGCGTTTTCTACCCCAACAAATGTAAGTTCCTGGAGACTGCACTTGTGTCTCAAATTTAGGCCACAAATAGGTTTCTTCTTTACTGGAGTCCTTACATATTTGAAATCTCTAAGTATTCTCCAGTTTTATAAAGATGAACTTCATTATGTGTGGTTTTAAGTACGTACTATATCTTGTAGGCCCACAGAGCATGAATAATGGTCATTTGTAGGGCGTTGTCCCCTGACAGCTCAGGCCCATTAAGAATTCAATTCAACTCGGGGTGCTAAACAGTCTCTGCCCTCAAGGACCAATCCAGTTCTAGTCAACAGACATTGAAAATTAAATACAAAATATATGCAAAACAATTTCCAAGGATGGGGGAGGAATTCAGGTCTACCAGAAAGGGCAGTTTGATAATAATAGCCTGGTGGTTCTGGGGAGCACCAGGGATTTGTATGCAGTATTGAGTGGGAGCAGGGAGTAGTATACTGGGAAGGAAGCTCCTGCTTAAGCAGCCCCGGGCTCAGAATTCCAAAGAATCTGAGTACAGGCACAGGACAGTAAGTAGATTATTATTCCATTCACAGTAGCAAGATAATGCTGATTTGATGATCAATCCTTGAGAAAGAGGTGGATGATGGTGCACAGCAGTGTGATGCATCCTTGATTCTGTTTGATGGTTAAGGCAAGCATAGGGTGAACACCTGAGGACTGGCTTCAGGGAAAACAGAGGGGAGCCTGGTCAGCACACACCAACTAACAAAAGTATATGCCATGCCTCTAAGTCATAAATTTTTCTCCCTACTTGATTTGACTTCTGTAATATCTCAGAATCCTGAAAATTTTTTCTCATCCAGTTTATGTCCTTATCAGTCTTCAGTGAACTTGACCCAAGCACAGGGGTAATTATAAGATTTGAAAAGTAATTTCATTGGTGTATCACATTAACTCCATCGGGTAGATGCATTATTATTCCCATTTTACAGATAAGGAAACTGAGACTCAGGTTAATTCTCTTGCCGAGGATTGCACAGCTGATGAGTATCTGAGGTGGAGTTCACACCCAGATCTTCCAGACTATCCATACAGGTCTCTGTCCATTCTAGAATACTGACTCTATTTCCACTGAGATGACAACTCTCCCTTTGCAAATTCTCTAATCTGACCTTCAGCCTGAATCTTCAGTCTGCTTTGCTCTCCTTCCACATTCCAATCCAACTTCTTTCTTTAGTTGCTTGACTGAAGTTTCTAGTTGCAACTCCTACTGGGCTTCTGATAAACCTTCAGTTTTCAAAGTTAGTTACTGAAGATTTCCACCTTGATTAGAGGAGAAAGGTCATGAAAGTGAATTTGCTTCATCCAGTTATTTTGTTTGAAATGTACACAGTAGGCACTAGATAGATGTACTTTGAACTGAATAAAATTGAAATGTGAAATTTAAGTACTTAGGGAAAATCAAAAGATTTTACTTTTATATTTATTGCATCCCCTTATTTTTCCTTTTGATGTAGAGAATTATAAATTTGGCTTTAATGCTATTAAAATCTTGTTAATTGTGGAAGGCTGTTTGTTCTTGAGATATAAACAGACCTTGATTGTGGATTGTATCCCATTGTTGACCCTGTTGTTTGTATCTTGTCCCCCATTTTCCACTTCACCTAAGCTTGGTGTGACAGGAAATGACATTTTGAACTTGAAGGTCAAGCACCTTGGGACAGGAAGGACCAGTACATAGCCATTGGAAGATACCTGACCCAAGGTGTAAGACTACTTCCCAAGTGTTGCCCCTTGCCCAACCTACCACAGAAGAGTATTTAACAGACTAGTAGCATGGGTTTTTCTCACACTCTTTCTTAGGTCATATGGAGCACTATGGGCTTCCCCCAAGGTCATGTGCCTGCCCTTCTCTCTCTCTCTCTCTCTCTCTCTCTCTCTCTCTCTCTCTCACACACACACACACACACACACACACACACACACACTTTCATTCAAACTTCACTTAACCTATTCTTAAAGTGGTTACTGCTTTTTTAGGGGTTTTAACTTGTATATTTATAATAATTTGCTAGAATAAAATCCTGAGCAGTTTTAACATCCCAGGGAGCTCAAATTCCTTTGTCCTTTCAGTGGTCCTTGATTTCTTGGTCACCCAAAATTCTGTCTTTAATTGGTGACCCCCAAAATCCCATCAGCAACACTCTCATTCTCTTAACCTCTACAGTCTGGTTTCTAATCTCATCATGCCACAGAAATGAATTAGTCAATAAATATTTATTAAGCACCTACTATATACCAGGCAAGGCAGTTAGATAGTTCAGTGAATAGAGCACTGGATCTGGAGTCAGGAAACTCTGAATTCAAATCTAACCTCAGTTACTGTCTGTGTCACTTTGGGCAAGTCACTTTAACCCTATTTACCTTAATCCACAGGAGAAAGAAATGGCAAGGAAACCCTTGATGGGTCAGTGGATAGAGAGCTGGGTCTGGAGTCAGGGAATTGTTCACTTCAGTCATGTTCAATGCTTTATGACCCCATTTGGGGTCTTCTTGGAAAAGGTCCTGTGTTGGGTCCTCTTCTTTTCTCTTTCTATACTTTATGTCCCATGGACTTAAGTATCACTTGTATGGAAATGACTCCCAGAGTTATATAATATGTCCCAGTATTTTCCTTAGTACCTTGTTCTACTTTACTAACTGCTTATCATACTTTTCAAATAAGATGTCTTGGAGACATCTCAAACCCATCATGTTTTAAAAAAGAGCTCATCTTTCCCCCCAAACTTCCCTATTTCTGTCAATGGCACAATCATTTTTCAAGGGGCCCAAGTTTGCAACTTTGGTGTTATCCTCTCCTTCATCCTACATATTTACTCTGTTGACACATCTTGCTATTTCTACCTCCCTATTTCTTGTATCCTTCTCTCCGTTCACAAAACTATCACTCCTAGTGCAAGCCTTCATTATTTCTTGCCTAGATTATTGCAACAGCTTCCTAATTGGTATCCCTGATTCAAGTCTCCCCACTCCAGTCTGGCCAAAGAGATTTTCCTTAAGTGAAGATCTGACCATGCAATCCCCTACACATTAAACTTTAGTGACTCCCTATTGCTCCCAGAATATATTTCTCCATTTAGCTCTTATAGCTCTTCACAGCTTCAACCCAATCTATCTTTCAAATCTCATGTACACACACACCCTCCTGTTCCTTTCCTGCTTGTAATCTGCAAATCAAATTGATCTTCTCTTGGTTTGTCGCTCTGTCAAACTTACCTCTCTGCTCTTCATTTACAATTTATCCAAGGTTCTATCCTTTATGCTGGCTATTGGAATAAAATTATTCCCTTCTAAAATCTGCCATATAGAATTCCTCTTTTCCTTTTAAGATACAGACATTACCCTAACAACTTTATGGTGAACAACTGTGTATTTATTTTTCCGTATTTGTTGAATATATACATATATATATATACATATATATATATATATATATATACACACATATACATGTAAGAAGAAACTTTTATTTAAATGCACCAATAAATAACTAGCTTTATGAAGGAAAGGCTAAACAAGAAATGCAAACCACACATTGGCCCATTGTTCTTTTCAGGAGATTATTAGCTGATAGCCTCTGACCATAATGGTCCTATATTCACTTAACTGAATTGACTGAATATGCATGAAAACACAGTTATACAATCATGTTCCAACTGTGTGTATATCCTCTAAAGCCACGACACTATTATTCTGGGAAGACAAGGCACACAGGCTTGAACCTCAGGGGAATCCCAGGTAGGGACTTTGGAGATACCAATCCTCAGAAGTGTCTGCACTCCTTTAAGTAATTTAAGAAAGAAAATGGAGGTCATAGGATACCAGAGTAAAACAGTGACAGAATCTCATCAGTTCAGGGCAGAAAAAATGCTCAATCTTTCACTGCCAACTTGCTGTATGTGGGGGTTGTGGTCCAGACCAGTTTACTTTCCTCTTCCCTAGCTTATTCAGAACTCTTTTCTTAAAAACCCAACCCCTCCTTGAATCTTGGACCATTTTACTTGATATGTTAGTTTTATAAATAGCTTGACCCTAGGATGGGACAAAATTTTCAAAGCAAACTGAATGTTCTCATGAGACAGGCATCCTGCCTCCTAGATCAATTATATCACACAATATGTTAGTTCAAATTTTTAAAAGCTAAAGTTTTGACTATTACAAGGATGATAGGTACTTGGGATTATAGATTTAGAGTTAGAAGTGATGAGAAAGTAGGGATATGAGTAGGTAGAGAATTTCTTCATTGCTTTTTTGGAGGGTAATAATACTATATTTTTCCCTAATCATTCAATGTTATTTCTTCCTCCCTCAATGGACATCTCTCATATCACTGAAAATCTGTCTAAATTCATTCTTCATTAGTTAATATACTTCCAACTCATTCATACTCTCCCCATCCCAAGGATTCTGAACCCTCAGCAGTCAATATGCAAACCTATTCCCTGCTCCCTTACTCCCATTCCTTCTCACCCTTCCATTACTTCTACTGGAAGGCTTCTTTCATAGTTAGCAAACCTACTCTCATCTTAAACCTTTTCCTTTCTCACTCCCTCTGTCTTCAGATTAAGACATAGCACCTTCCTGCTGACTGAATATCCCTGACCACCCTTTCCAGCAAATTGTCTCCTCTATCATCCCCCCACCCCTAGCCCCTCTTGTTATTCTTCAATCTCTGCCTATCAGGAAGTAACTTTCTTTTTACCTGTAAATACTTCCAGGTCTTCCCAATCTTTAAAAACAAAACAAAACAAAACGAAACAAAACAAAACATTCCTTACTTCATCTATCCATCCCTGTTAGTTATCATCCTATGTATCTTCTCCTTTTCATGACTTTCTCTTGGAGAAAGCAGTCTAACACTAAATACTTCCATTTTCTTTCCTCTCCCTTCTAAATTCTTTGCAATCTGACATTTGACTCTGTCATTCAAATGAAACTGCCTTCTCCAGAGTTACCAAGTGATCTCACATTTACCAAATCTAATGACCTTTTCTCAGTCCTCAACTTTGACCTCTCTGCAACATTGACATTGCTGATCATCTCCTCTCTATAGCTTTTCATGCCATTGCTTTCTCCTGGTGCTACTGCTATATATCTCATCATTCTTCAGTTTCCTTTGCTAGATCTTCATTCAAGTTATGCCCTCTAACTAACGGTCCCATGAGGTATCCTGCACCCTCTTCTCCCTCTATTGTGTCTCTCTTAGTGATTTTTTGAACATATTTTAGCATATTTTCCTTTGAAATTTTGCATTCCAAATTCTCTGCCTCCCTTGCATGTCATTTCTCTCACCCACTGACAAGGCAAACAAAATGGTATCAATTATGCTTATAAAACATATAAACACATTTCCACCTTAGCCATATAACAAAAAAAAGCAGAAAAAGTGAGAAATTTATCCTTCTATTTGCACTCAGAGTTTATCAGTTCTCTCTAGAGGCAGAAAGCATTTTTTATCATGAGTCCTTTGGAATTGTTTTGGATATTATATTGATCAGAGTACTCATGCCTTTCAAAGTTGGTAATCATTAAATGTTGTTATTATGCACAATGATCTCCAAGTTCTTCTCACTTTACATTGCATCAGTTCACGTGTCTTGCCTTGTTTTTCTCTAAAACCAGTCCCCTTATCATTTCTTATAACATAGTTGTACTCCTTCACAATCATATGCTGCAATTTGTTCAGCCATTTCCTAATTGATGAGTATCTCCTCAAGGTCTAATTCTTTGCCACCACAAAAAAAGCTGCTATAAATATTTTTGTACATTTAGGTTCTTTTCTTTTTCCTTTGATCTCTTCAAAGTACAAATATAGTAATGCTATTGTTGAGTCAAAGAGTATGTACAGGTTTAAAGTTCTGAATTGTTCTCCAGAATAATTGGACTAATTCACAATTCTACCAACAGTTTATTAGTGTACCTATTTTCCCTCATCCCTCATTTCTGTTAGATGCAAAGAGGTACTTCAGAGTTCTTTTAATTTGCATTTCTTTAATCTGTAGTGACTTAGAACATTTTTTTTTCCTCTAGAGATAGCTTTGATTTTTTTCTGCTGAAAACTGCCTATTCATATCCTCTGACCATTTATTAATTAGGGAACAGCTCTTATTTTTATAAATTTGAGGCAGTTCACTATTTATTTGAGAAATAAGACCTTTATCTGAAAAAAGTGCTGTAATTTTTCTATATTACATCATTGTCTGTGGTATCTTTTAGTAAAATGTAGTTTTTCTGATTATCATTTTTAATTAGGACTATTTTGCTTTAGCTTTGCCTTTTTTCTACCTTTTTCCTTCAGCTGCAGCATAATAGATTTTGCTTTGGCCCTTTATTTTAACTCTATGTGGGCCTTTCTGTTTCAAGGGTGGCTCTTGTTCACAACATATTGTTGAATTCTGTTTTCTAATCCATTCTTCTATTTCTGTTTAATATGAAAGCATACTCCATTTACATTCACAGTTATGGTTATTACCTTGTTATTTCCCTTCATCTTAGTTTCTTCTATTTATTTTTCTTTTTGTCTTGTCCCTCATTAAAAGTCTGTTTTGCTTCTGACCACTACCTCCCTGACTTACCCTCCCTTTTGTCATTACCCCCTCCAGATCCAGATTATTTCCTTTCCTTCCTATTTTCTTACTGGGTAGGATAGTTTTCTATACTCAACTAAAAGTATATCTATATCTGATCCTTATACCATGCCAGGTAACTGAATCACTTCCATTTAAATTGTCTTAGGAAGATTCTGAAGATCAGCTGGCAGGATAAGGCACTAGACACTGAGGTTCTTTCTTGAGATAAACTGCCAACCATTCAAACAATTTTACAGAGATGGACTGGCCATGTTGTTTGAATACCAAATATATGCTTGCCAAAAGGACTATTTTATGGAGAACTCACAAAGGGCAAGTACTCACAGAGGACTCAGAAGAAGTGATATAGGGATACTCTGAAGGTCTCTCTTAAGAACTTTGGAATTGATTGTACAGTATGGGACACTGGCACAGGACCACTCAGTATGGCATGCCCTCATCAGAAAGGGTGCTGTGTTTTAAGCAAGGCAGAATAGAAGCAGCTCAAATGAAACATTAGGTATGTAAGTTTAGCATACTCACCTCAGATGTTCATATGAACTATTTGTGTCTGATTTGTGGTAAAACATTCTGAACTTGTATTCATATGATCAGTCACAGTTGAACATACTGTAACTTGTCTCATGTAGTGATATTCTTTTCGTCTTTAATAAGAAATAATAAGAGAATCAACCAATCAACCAACCATATCTGATCTATAGCTTTCCCTCTTCAAACCAGTTCCTATGTGAATAAGGTTCAAGCCTTACCTCAAGTCCCATTTTCTTCTCCACTGTGAAAACTTTTCCTTATGTGCTGCTTTTATGTGAGAAAACTTTCCCCATCCAATCTCTCTCTTTCCTCTTCTCCAAGAGTACCCCTTTTTCTTATTCCTTCATTTTTTGAGTAGAGGAGAAATCATCCCAATGTAACTGACTTCCGCTCATACACTCTCTCTATACCAACTCCTTCTATCAGTCCTAATACTAGTAAAGTAAACCAAGAAGTTACATGTATCATCTTCCCCTATAAGAATATAAATAGTTTAATTTTATTGAGTCCCTTATGATTATTTTTCCATGTTTATCTCTTTATGGTTTTTTTGTGTCTTATAGTTGAATGTCAGATTTTCTATTCATTTCTGATCTTTTCATTAGGAATAGTTGAAAGTCTCTATTTTATTAAACATCCATTTTTTCCCCTGAAGGATTATTCTTAATTTTACTGGGCAGGTGATTTTTGGTTGAAATTCTAATTCCTTTGCTTTCCAGAATACCATATTTCAAGTTTGCTTCTCCTTTAATGTTAAAACTTTAAAATCATGTGTGATTTCGATTGTGGCTCCATGATATTTAAATTGTTTCTTTCTGTGTGCTTGCAGTAGTCTCTCTTTTCCTTGGGAGCACTATAATTTGGTTATAATATTCCTGGAAGTTTTGATTTTTTGGGATCTCTTTCAGGAGGTGATCAAGAGATTCTTCCAATTTCTATTTTGCCCTCTAGATCTAAGATATTAGGATAGTCTTCCTTTATGATCTCTTGAAATATGATGTTTTCTGGAAAACAATGTGGCAAAAACTCTCATACCACATCTTACTTCCTATACCAAAATATGGTAAAGATGTGGACAGAATTTAAACATAAGAGAATGAATCCATAGCCCAACAAATAGATAAAGAAATGCTCTGTCAGACCTATGGAAAGGGGAAAAATTTTTGACCAAAGAAGAAATGGAGTACAATATAAATTGCAAAATGGATGATTTTGACTACATCAAATTAAAAAGTTTTGAACTAATAAAACCAATACCCCCAAGATTAGAAGGAAAGCAGAAAGCTGGGAAATAATTTTCACAGCTAGAGGTTCTGATAAAACTCACATTTCTAAAATATATAGAGAATTGAATCAAATTTATAAAGTTACAAATCAACCCCATTTGAAAAATGGTCAATGGATATGAACAGACAGTTTTCAAACAAAAGGAATTAAAGCTGTA